>NC_092872.1:355740031-356027531 GCF_028372415.1 Notamacropus eugenii
AGAACAAATTCCAAACGCTCATTCATTACATGATTAAAGAATGAAACAAGACTTCTAGGAATTATCAGGGAGATGTGGGGAAGTTAAAATGAAATGACTGAAGAAACAAGGTTCAAGCTTCCAAGTATTTCCATTTATTAATCAATTTATGCTAATTGCCTAACAAATCAGGACCAGGCCCCTTCCACAACTTAGTACTGGACCCCAAATATAGGGAGAGACAGACTTTTGTACCTTAAAAACAATTCATCAAATAAGATAAATTAATTAAAAGGAAACAGTTAACCAGGAGACAACATAAGGTAATTTGACTTCTAATTTGTCCATCTCAACTGCCTATCCAAGACATATCCATCAATGGATCAAATCAATAAAGCTTTATTAAACATTTATTATGTGCTACACACTAGACCAACAAAATAGCTGTCTATTCAACTTTATGTCATTGTCTGGACAATAGGTATTATTCATCCACTCTTATTTTCTGTATGAATTGTTAAACCAGACTTGAGTGCCTATGAATCATATTTAGGAAGCTCTGTAAAGTTCCAGGGTTCCTGTCCAATGTCATCTGCAAACAAGACTACTTAAAAGACCTGGGCATCTATACAATATACAAATTTCTTTTTCTAATTGGATTCCTTATAGAAGACTTTACAGAACAGTGGCAAATGCCTTTAGCAAACATGGCAGCATGTTTTATTGCCATTGCTTGATATTAATGAGAGAATTTAACTATCTTCTCACATATATTAATGAAATTTGCATGGAACACATCTTGATGAAGAGTTTCAAGGCTGAATTTTGTTCTAACAAATCAAATTTTTATAAAAATTACTATTGCCATCATAGATTTTTCCAAATTTTCATCTTTATCTTTTTCAGAAATTTTATATCTTGATGCCTTCAAAATTTTGTTTCCTTCAGCATAGATGTCCTCTATATATTTCTGATATTTTATTTCCATCTTTGTTTTATTTATTGCCACTTTTACTTGTTCAAGTAGTAAACAAGAAATTGTGATGTTAAAAGTCCAAATACGGTATCTTCATATTTGGAGAAAATGGCCTGCTATTGCAATAATGACAAACCATCTACCTTTTCCTCTATATTGTCCTCCTTTTAATTGTATCTTTAAATTATCTTGGGATGATCTTGCTTAATTGGATTTCATATCAAACTTTCTAAAAATTCATTTTTTTCTTTCCATCACCTCTCACTGTCTTCTGAAGTCATAGGGTGATAGATTTAGAACTGGAAAGGAAATTAGAGATTTAGTCCAACATCATCATTTTATAAGATACAGAAACTGAGGTCCCCAAAAGTTAAATGATTTGCCCTAGGACATGGTAGTAGGTGATATTGCTCATAATCCTCCATGTTGCTCCTTCATAAAAATTTGCCATGGAGTTTATATTCAAGCCAATGTTGCCAATACTTCTTTGTTCAGCACAAAGATCAAGTGACTCTACTGGATGATATGGTTTGTACCATCCTACAGCAACTTCAGCATAGTGGCTGCTTCATATCAATTAAACTTTTTTTAACAGCAAATGCTGATAGGCTACATCAGTCTATTGTGTCATCCATTTTTCACTGTCAATGGATCATTTAAATAGGTCAGTTTGAAACTATTTTAATTGCATGGTATAAATTCTCATCATTTTCCTGTCTTCTAATTTGGTATTTATTTCCATTTTTCCTCTAATGAGTCAATGGTTTGACTGTGTACCACTCATCTGGGAATGACTACCACATTACTTGTCATTTCTTGTATACTATAACATGCATTTCTCTTTTTGTCCTATAATTTAGGGCTCACAATATCCACCACTTTCGAATTCTCTTCAGGAAGACAGTATTCATGGCATATAGGCATAGAGCTTCTACGTAGTTTACAAACCTAGACCTAGCCACTCATTTCATGATTCTGAGTCACATTTTTTCCTCTCTTCTGTTCAGTTTTTCAGTAACAAGACAAAGCATTTATCAAGTTCTTGATAAGATGACATCTTCTAAAATGGATATTAGCAGTTAATATATAATTACTTCCATGATGGTCTTGGTTATGCTCATTAGCATCACAAGGCAAAACAAGCAAATGTGCAAAGAAATGATGTTACTTTGGGTAAGTAATAAAATCATCCTTCCCAATTCCTTTATTTGCCTTTTGAGGGAAAACCTGTGAAACATCTTTTTCCTAGTTGCAAATTCCTTATATTTTCTGGTTTCATTTACAAGGAGAATATCCATATTGATATGATTCAGTTCCTCCACCAGTATGATGATCCTTTGGTTGTTGAACAAGGACCTATCATTTAAATTACCATAAACTAAATTATTGTTTAATGATGATATAAAAGTACTATATGATTCTTTACATTTTTCAAAACTTACTTTTTTTAATTAACAAAAATCCTATTTTTTCCTTAGCACCCTCCCCCCCCAATACAAATATGTATAGACATGTAAAACAAATTTCACCATTGGCCATGTCCAAAAAAAAGTATGTCTCAATTTACACCCTAATTCCATCACCTGTCAGGAAATGAGTATTTCATCAGGCCTATGGATCAAGGGTATCAAACACACAACCTGAAAACTGCATGACGTTCACAACGCTCTCAAGTGCATCCCAAATCAAAATGTAATTGAGAAATATTTAACAAAATAAATAAAAACACAGTAAAACACAGATAATTTTAATGTGTGCTTTTCTAAGTCAATGTGTACCCACAGGGATCTTAGACTATTTCTGTTTGAGTTGGAGACCACTAGTCAGCAATACTGGTTGATCAGTGAGTTTATGGGAGTTAAATTTTTCAAAGTTGTCAGTTTTTACAATGTTGTAGTTATTGTATGAATTGTTCTTCTACTCCTCACTTCCCTTTGCATCGGTTCACACGTCTTCCTAGTTTTTTTCATGAAACTGTACCATTTTCTATTTCTTACAACAATGATATTTCAACACATTTGTATATCATGATTTGTTCAGTTATTCTCTAACTGATGGACTCTCTTTGTTTCCAATTCTTTGCTATGACCAAAAGGGCTACTATAAATTTTTTGTACATATAGGTTCTTTTCCCCTCTTTAATCTCTCTGGAGTACAGGCCTATTGCTAAGTCATTTTTCAGTGGTGTCTGACTACATGACCCCATTTGAGTTTTCTTGGCAAAGATTCTGGGGTGGTTTGCCACTTCCTCCTCCAGCTCATTTTCCTGATGAGAAACTGAAGCAAACAAGGTTAAATGGCTTGCCCAGGATTATACAGCTAGTAAGTATTGAGGCCAGATGTGAACTCAGGAAGGTAAGTCTTCCTGACTTCAGGTCCTGTACTCTATCCACTGTACCAAGTAGCTGCCCTTAATGCATGGTAGAACCTTCCAGACCCTGTGCTTCACTGATTTTGTCTTTGAGAATTCAGGGTAACCTTCATGACAGAGGGAAAAAAGCATACAAGTAGAACTTCTGTCTTATGCATTTAGTAACCATCACAAAATTTGATAAAATTTATTAGTACACGAAATAGTTTTGAAATTTATATGTTACTTATTCCTTATAATAAAGTCAACAAACACCATAAGGATAAGGATCATAATTATACCACCTACCACAGGAATTTATACAGGGTAGGAGATTAACAATTAACTAATGAAAATAACTAACTCTTGTAAAAAATGTTCTGAATTTCTCTTCGTGCGTTTACTTAATTCTGGCAGGGCTGTGTAGAGATAAATATATTGAAGAAATAGATAAAGCTATTACCAGTGTTTACTACATTCTAGGCACTGTGCTAAACAACAGGGACACAAATAAAAATGCAAGGTAACAAGATCCTTGTCTTCATGAAGCTTACATTCTCATGGAGGAGGACAATACACAAAGAGAAGCTAGAAAGAGGGAAGATAAACTATGGCAACATGGTATAGTGATGCCTGGGAAAGGGTGTGGAACCATGGCTCCCGGCGAGATAAAGGCTTGCTTATCAGAGCCTACAGTCCCAGGAATAGGACTATAAGGTTCTAGGGGAAGTAAGGGAAAGTGAAAAATGAAGCTGATCACAGTTCAGACAACATGGTGTGAATATGGCCAGGAGGGAGTACTGAATATGAAATCAGGAGACCTGAATTTGAATTGTGGTTCTGATACTTTCTAATTGTCCAACCTTGGACAAGTTAAGTCATCTCCTTGAAGTAGCTTTATTTCAGTTTCTTCAACTGTCAAACTGGGATACACAGCCTACCTCAGGTTGCATGTGGAAAGTTCTTGGAAAATCTTAAAACAATCTTATTTGATTGCCTGACAATATGGATATTGCTGTGAATACTTTCTGAGGAACTGCCAAGGTAAGTACAGACTAGCTCATCACCAATAGATTAGCCATATAGCAATGAATTCTTTGGCCATTTCATATATCTTACTTCATAACAATGTTTATAGATGGTCTAAAAGTTTTACGGTTCTTAGTACCCCTTGGTTTTTTCCTCCACTGTCACTACACATGCAGAAAGGTACCTTAAGGGATTAAGGGTCATTTTGTATATTTTCTTTTTCATGGGTTGCCTGGTGCTAGTATACTCTTCAGATTTCATAAGCATACAACAATGATGTCAGCTCAATGGCTCTGCAGACCTTCAATTTGGTAGTCAATCTAACTTCTCTTTCCTACACTCTCCTTCCTACACTGAATAAGCTCTGGCAATGTGTGTGTCAACTTTATCATCTACGTGGACATCCCTGGAAAGTATGCTGACAAGGTAAGTGAACTTATCCACAGATTTCTCTTGTCGTAACCAATGGTTCCACCTATGGATGGTGTAATGCTGACTGTTAGAAAACTGTTTTCTTGGTATTAATTTTGAGGCCAAAATTAGCATGAGCAGCAGGAGAGAGAATGCATTGAGTGCACAATCATTTGTTGTTTTTTGTTTGTTTCAGGGGAAGAATCAACCATTTTTATTTTTTTTAATTATTAATTTATTTGCTGTCAGTTTCCTATAAATCACTTCCATAAGTCTTAGATTTTCTCTCCTTTTTACCCCCCTCCCTCCCTGAGATGGCATGCAATCTTATATGGGTTCTACAATACATTCTTATTAAACACATTTTCACATTAGTCATGTTACATAGAAAAATTAAAATGAATGGGAGAAACCATGAGAAAAAATTTAAAAAAAAAACCAACAAAACATAACACAATAGAAAATATTCTGCTTCATTCTGTGTTCCAATTCCACAGTTCTTTCTGTGGATGTGGATGGCATTTGGTCTCAAGACTCCTTTGGGAACATTTGACATCCTTGCATTGCTGTAAAGGGCTAAGTCTACCAGGAAAATTCCTTGCACACTGTGGTTGTTACTGTGTACAATGTTCTCCTGGTTCTGCTCATTTCAGTCAGCATCAGTTCATATAAGTCCTTCCAGGTCTCTCTGAAGTCTTCCTGTTCATCATTTCTTACAGCACAATAGTATTCCATTACACATATACCACAACTTGTTCAACCATTCCCCAATTGATGAGCATCCCCTCGATTTTCAGTTCTTGGCCACCACAAAGAGAGCCGCTATAAATATTTTTGTACATGTGGGACCCTTTTCCATTTTTATGATCTCTTTGGGATATAGTCCTAGAAGCGATATTAATTGGGTCAAAGGGTATGCACATTTTTGTAGCCCTTTGGGCATAGCTCCTAATTGCTCTCCAGAATGGTTGCATTAGCTCACAGCTCCACTAACAAAGAATCAGTGTTCCAACTCTCCAACGTTTATCCTGTTTTGTCAAGTTAGCCAATCTGATAGGTGTGATGTGGTACCTCAGAGGTGTTTTGATTTGCATCTCTCTAATCAACAGTGATTTAGAGTATTTTTTCATATGACTACAGGTAGCTTTAATTTCTTCCTCTGAAAACTGCTTGTTCATATTCTTTGATCATTTATCATTTATCAATCAAATGACTTGTTTATTTGACTCAGTTCTCTATATATTTTAGAAATGAGGCCTTATAGGCACAAGTTGCAAAAATACTTTCCCAGTTTTCTGATTCCTTCCTAATCTTGGTTGCATTGGGTTTGTGCAAAAACTTTTCAATTTAATGTAATCAAAATTATTCATTTCACACTTCATAATGTTCTATATCTCTTGTTTGGTCATAAATTTCTCCATTTTCCATAAGTCTGACAAATACACTATTCCTTGCTCCCCTAATTTGTTTATAGTATCAGTCTTTGTACCTAGATCATGCATCTATTTGAACTTTATTCTTGTGTACAGTGTCAGGCATTGCTCTGTGCCCAGTTTCTGCCACACTATTATCCAGTTTTCCCAGTAGCTTTTGTCAGACAGTGAGTTCTTAACCCAGAAGCTGGGGTCCCTAGGTTTATCCAATAGTAGATTGCTATATTCATTGACTACTGTGTCTTGAGTACCTAACCTATTCCACTGGTCTGCCCCTCTATTTCTTAGCCAGTACCAAGTGGTTTTGATGATTGCTGCTTTATAATACAATTTGAGATCTGGTAGGGCTAGGTCACCTTCCCTAGCATTACTTTTCATTAATTCCCTTGATATTCTGGGTCTTTTGTTCTTCCAGATGAATTGTGATATTCTTGTAGTTTGATTGGTATGGCACTGAATAAATAAATTAATTTAGATAGAATTGCCATTTTAATTATATTAGCTCAGCCTACCTACAAGCAAACAATGTTTTTCTACTTACTTAGATCTGACTTCATTTGTATGAAAAGTGTTTTGTAATTGTGTTAATATAGTCCCTGAGTTTGTTTTGGCAGGTAGAATCCCAGATATTTTATAGTGTCTACCATAGCTTTAATTGGAATTTCTCTTTCTGTCTCTTGTTGTTGGTTTTTGTTAGCAATATATAGAAATGCAGATGATTTCTGTGGGTTTATTTTGTAAACAACACTGCCCAAGTTGTTTCTTATTTCAAGTAGTTTTTTACTTGATTCTCTAAGACTCTCTAAGTATATCATCATATCATTTGCAAAGAGTGATAACTTAGTTTCTTCTTTGCCTATTCTAATTTCTTCAATTTCTTTTTCTTCTTATTGCTAAAGCTAACAGTTCTAGTACCATATTGAATAACAGTGATGATAATGGACATCCTTGTTTCACCCCTGATCTTGTTGGAAATGCATCTAGGTTATCTCCATTGCATATAAGGCTTGCTGATAGTTTTAAGTAGATACTCCTTATTATTGTATGGAAGGCTCCATTTATTCCTATGCTCTCCAGTGTTTTCAATAGGAATGCATGTTGTATTTTGTCAGAAGCTTTTTCTTCTTCTATTGAGATAATCATATGTCAGTTTGGTTGTTGACATGATAAGTAGTGCTGAAAGTTTTCCTACACAATTCCTGGTATAAATACTATCTTATCATAATGCAATATTCTCATGATAAGTTGCTGTATTCTTTTTGCTAATATCTTATTTAAAATTTTTGCATCTATTTTTATTAGAGAAAATGGTCTCCAATTTTCTTTGTCTGTTTTGGATCTTCCTGGTTTAGATATCAGAACCATATTTGTATCATCAAAAGAATTTGGTAGGACTCCTTCTTCACCATTTTCCCAAATAGTCTATATAGTATTGGAATTAACTGTTCTTTAAATGTTTGATAAAATTTACTTGTAAATGCATTTGGCCCTGCAGAGTTTTTACTAGGGAGTTCACTGATGGCTTTTTCAATGTCTTTTTTCTGAGATGGGGTTATTTAAGTATTTAAGTATCTGACTTCCTGTTGTGTTAATTTGGACAATTTATAATTTTTAAAAATATTCATCCATCCCACTTAGATTGCAAAATTTATGGGCATATAGTTGGGCAAAGTAATTTCTAATTATTGTTTTAATTTCTTCCTTGTTGAGGTGAGTTCATCCTTTTCATTTTTGATATAGGTAATTTGTTTGTCTTCTTTTTTTTTAATCAAACTGACCAAAGATTTATCAATTTTATTGGTTTTTTCATAAAATCAACTCTTACTTTTATTTATTAATTCAATAGTTTTCTTAATTTCAGTTTTGTTAATCTCTCCTTAGGTTTTCAGTATTTCTAATTTGGTATCTACTTGGGGATTTTCAATTTGTTCTTTTTCAAGCTTTTTCAGCTATATGCTCAATTCATTGATCTATTCTTTCTCTATTTCATTCATGTAGACGTTCAATGATATAAAACTTCCCCTAAGAATTGCTTTTGCAGTTTTGGTAGGTTGTCTCATGATTGTCATTCTCTTGAATGAAATAACTGATTGTTTCTATGATTTGTTTTTTTAATCCACTCATTCTTTAAGATTAGATCATTTAGTTTCCAATTAATTTTTGGTCTATCTTTCCATGGTCTTTTATTGCATTATGATTTGAGAAGGATGCATTGATTATTTCTGCCTCTCTGCACCGGATTGTGAGGTTTTTATGCCCTAGTATATGGTAAATTTTTGTATATAGGCCATGTACTGCTGAGAAAAAGGTATATTCCTTTCTATCCCCATTCAATTTTCTCCAGAGTTTTATCCTATCTATCTTATCCAGAGTTCTATTCACCTCCTTAACTTCTTTCTTGTTTAATTTGAGGTTAGATTTATCAAGTTCAGAGAGGGGGAGGTTGAGGTCCTCCCACTAGTACAGCTTTGCTATTTCTTCCTGTAACTCCCTTAACTTCTCCTCTAAGAGTCTGGATGCTATACCACTTGGTAAATGTATGTTTAGTAATGATATTGCTTCAATGTCTACGGTTCCCTTTAGCAGGATATAGTTGCCTTCCTTATGTCTTTTGATTAAATCTATTTCTGCTTTTGCTTTGTCTGATATTAGGATTGCTAAACCTGCTTTTTTTTTTATATCAACTGAAGCATAATATATTCTGCTCTAACCTTTTACTTTTACCCTGTGTGTAACCCCCTGTTTCAAATGTGTTTCTTGTAAACAATATATTGTTGGATTATGGTTTCTAATTCATTCTACTATCCGCCTCCATTTTATGGGAAAGTTCATCTCATTCACATTCACAGTTATTATTACTATCTTTGTCTTTCTCTCCATCCTATTTCCTCCATTCATGCCTTTAGTTCACCCTTCCCCTCCACAATAGTTTTAATTTTTGACTACCACCTCCCTCAGTCTTTCCTCCTTTCTATCAGCCCCTCTCCCTTTTATTTCCCTTTCCCTTACTATTTTTTCCCTCCCTTTTAACCTTCCCTCCCTTTTCTTTCCCCTTTCCCCCTTCTACTGCCTGTAGTGCAAGCTAGATTTCTATACTTAACCTATCCTTGAACCAAATCAGATGAGAGTAAATCTCAAACAGTGCTCATCTCATTCCCCTCTTTCCCTCACCTATAATATGTTTTTGTGCTTCTTCCTGTGATGTAATTTACCTTTTTCTGCCTCCTCCTTTTCATATCTCCTTCACACCATTAAATCACATTTTTATCATCACATCATTTAATTTATAATTCCACTCCCTGTATGTATATCCCTTTAAAATATCATAATAAATATATAATTCTCAAGATTAACAAGTATCACCTTCCCTTTTAGGGATGTAAACAGTTTGCCCATATTGAATAACAAATTCTTTTTCCCTGTTTACCTTTTTATGCCTCTCTTGAGACTTGTATTTGAAGGTTGAATTTTCTATTGAGCTCTGGTCTTTTTATCAGGAAGGTCTGGAAATCTCTTATTTCATTGACTGTCCCTCTCCTTGCCTGAAATATTATGCTCAATTTTGCTGGGTAATTGATCCTTGGTTGTAGCCCAAGTTCCTTTGCCTTATGGAATATCATATTCCTCTCCCTCTGATCTTTTAATGCAGAAGCTGCAAGGTCCTATGTGATCCTGACAGTAGTTCCTTGATATTTGAAATGTTTATTTCTGGCTACTCGCAGCATTTTCTCCTTAACTTGCTAGTTCTGGAATTTAGCAACAATATTCCTTGGCATTTTCATTTTGGGATCTCTTTCAGGAAGTGAACAGTGGATTCTTTCAATAACTATTTTGCCCTCTGATCTAGGACTTCAGGGCAGTTTTGCTTGATGATTTATTGATTTCTGGTAGAGCAATAATTCTTCAATTTTCTCTCCTGGATCTATTTTCCATGTCAGTTGTTTTTCCAATAAGATATTTTACATTTTCTTCTATTTTTTCATTCTTTAGATTCTGTTTGACTGATTCTTGCTATCTCATTGAGTCATTATTTTCTACTTGCCCAATTCTAATTTTTAATAGATTGTTTTCTTAGTTAACTTTCACATATCCTTTTCCATTTATTCAATTGTTCCTTTTAAGGAGTTATCTTCTCCAGTTAAGTTTTGTACTTCCTTTTCCAATTGTCCAGTTTTCCTTTTTAAGGAGCTGTTTATTCTCTCCAGTGAATTCTTTTTTCATATTTTAAAAATCACTGGCCAATTGTTCTTCAACTTCTCCAATCTGGATTTTTTAAATCCTTCTTGAGCTCTTCCAAGAATGCTCTTTGGACTTGAGACCAGTTTGTATTCCTTTCTGAGATTTCAGATGGGAGTACAGTCTCAATGTTGACCTCTTTGGTATTCATGTTTTGGTCCTTCTCCCCATAGTAAGATCCTGTGGTCTTTTCTTTTCTGGTTTGCTTCCTGCTCATGGTGACTGCCTTTTTCTGGCTTTTAAACTGGATCTCTGTTTCTGGGATACAAGGGTCTCTGTCCCACAGTTCTTGTGCTTAGAAGTTGACACTTTGTGTTTTGTGGCCTCTGGTTCTTTCAGCTAGAAGCTAGAATGCTACAGCTTACCTGGTCCTGAGCTGTCTGGTGCACCAAAGCAGAGGCCAGGTGAAATCTTTCCCAGTTTCCCCAGAGTTACCCTGGAGCTCACTGCGAGAGAAGTGGGGTAGGGGTGGTCTGGCTGCAGGAGGTCTCCTCACCCGAGCTAGAGCACAGGCAGGCTCAGTGGTTGGTGAACCCCATCTGTAATAGTGTCTTCCTGATTCCCCTGGTTGTGCTGAGGCATACCTGGGGTCCTGGTGTTGGCGCTTACAGGCTCCACCCCCTGGGGGGCTCCAGATCTCCTCCCAGTTCACTAAGGTGGTGCTGTCTGGGACAGCTCTGGTCGTGCACTGGTCTCCTTCAGCCACAACAAGAGGAACCTCACTTTGCGATTTTCCTTGCCTCAAGCTAAGAGACTGTTTACTCCTTCAGCTGATCCCACTATTCCAGGATTTTTCCTGGGGAAATATTCTCTAGGTTTTTCAAGGTCAACAAGGGGGAGGAGAGCACTTACAGATCACTCCACCATCTTGGCTCCTGGAAGTTCAAGTAGGTGACTTACAGACATTTAATCTGTGAGCTAGTAGTCTCAAGAGCAGCTGCTGCTGTTACCTAAGGTTCTGTACTTTTCTCAGTCAATTCCACTGGACTGCAGTCCTGGGCTGATAGGTTTGAGAATCTGCACTGCTGCTTTTGTTTCACTTTGCCCAGCAGTTCTTGCTCAGCTTTGCTATGGCTGGTACAGTCTGTGTGCTCTGCACTCCTCCAGCCCTATGCAACAAATAGATCCTTCCCAGAGACCTTCCAGGCTGTCCTGGACTGGAAATCTGCCACACTCTGTCTTCCAGTGGATTCTGCCACTCCAGTATTCAGATTCTCTTTTTAGAGGTATCTGAAGGAGTTTGTCATAGAGCTTAGGTGAGTATGTGCTCTCACTCGGCCATCTTGGCTCTGCCCCTTGCACAATCATTTGTGAACCAAAAGTCATGCACTAACTCTCCCTCCATTTTAGTCTTGGCTTATAGCCTTTTCAAGATAAGTAATTTACTATCAGTGTGGTAGCTGATCTTGATGACATGTTTGTACTCATTGGAGGCATCTGACAACATCGCAGAAAACATCATGCAGAAAAGCATGGGAGCAAGCACACAGCCTTACTTCACTCTGTTGGTGATTGGGAAAGTTCAGGAACATTGTCCATTATTCAGAACCACAGCAAGCATGCCACCATGAAACGGACATACAATACTGATGAACTTTTCTGAGTAAGCATATTTTGCCACAGTTTTCCATAAGTCCTCATAACTGACAGTATCAAAGGCTCTTGGTCAGACTGACAAATGTTTTATACAAACCTCTGTTCTGCTCTTGGCATTCCTCCAGAAGTGGCCAGGAAGTAAACACCCCATCAACTATTCCCCAGCCTTTTCTGAAGCCACAATGGCTTTCAGGTAGATGACCATCTTCTAAGTGAAGGATCAGCCTATTAAGGAGGACTATGGCAAGAATTTTACCAACAACGTTTAAAACAGAGGCTTAGTCTCCCTGCCTCCACCATGATAGTCACAGGACAATCTATTTCTGTTGCTTTTATAGAAATAGACAATGAAGCCATCTTTGAACTCCTAGGGATAACATCCTTTTGCCCTATAACCCAGAAAATTTCAGTCAACTTTGGTATGACCCTCAGTCTTGTAAATCTCAGCTAACAAAGAATCAGCATCAGGTACTTTGCCAATGAGAGGAGCCTAATGGCATAAACCACTTGTATATTAGTGGAGGTATAAGCAGGTAGGAACATGCAGTGGCCAGGAAAGGGCTTCTACAAAAGATGGGATTTGAATATTAGTGTTAACACATTGTCAAAAGAGCTAGCCCAAGATTTCCCAGTGAAGTGAGGGAAGTAAGAGAATCACTGTGCTAAATGTAAAGGAAGACATGGAAAAAAGTAGCATATGAGGAGACAATACAGACAGGCTGCAATCTGTACCACTGAAAAAAGTACCCACATAGATGATAGCAAATTCATCAAAACATCAAAGTAACATATGACAAACTTAAGAGTTACTGTAACATTTGAACATCAAAAAGGATCCATATAACTGAACCATCTTAATATGCCCAGTACACACACCATTCTCATATACATTCCAATGGTGGGGGGAACCTGTAGCCTTGAAGTCACATGAGGCCTTCTACGTTCCTGGATGCGTGTGGTCTTCTGATTGAGTCCAAGTTTTACAGAACAAATGCCTTTTCTAAGTGGACTTGTTCTGTGAAGTTTGGATTCAGTCAAAGGGCCACACTTGAGGACCTATAGGGACACATGTGGCCTCAATGCTGTAGGTTCCCCACCCCTGGAAGTATCCTTTCCAAGTGAATCTAACATACAATATACTATAACTCTGAGGTATACTAGGAGAACATGGAGATTCAGGACCAAGTGGACTCAGGGACACTTTGCTGCAAACCAAAGCCATACCAGAGAATTGTGCTTACCCTTATTATTCTCCACCCAAAGGTGGTGTATCTAACTAGGGGACTTAGGAATTTCAGACTAAACTCTTAAGTCTGCCAGATATTAGAAAACTCAGTCTGGATCCCAAAAGGTACAGGCTAGAGGGCCAAAACATGTACAACTTCTAAGCCTGGTATTTTTCACTGTAGCACAGTGATAAATTTCAAGGCTGGGCACCTACTTGATTACAAACTCCCTGAAATACACTGAAAATTAAATGATAGAAGACGGTACATTATATACCTTTTTATTCCCCTCAGTAAATAGTCGATATTTTCTGTAAGACAGAGACTAGGGACTGGATCTTTCATTATTTGGTAAAAGAAATTCCTAGATAAGAAACTCTCTCCATCAGTGCAGGCTAGGCTCTTTTCTATAACTTATGGTCTTAGAGAGCTGCCTAGAGCACTGAGAGTTTAAGTGACTTTCCCAGGGTCACACAGCTACTGCAATATCCTAGGTATGAGGTGATAATGACCTGCACTAGGGCAGTTGTGATGTCAGAAAAGAGGGAAGAGGATATATATATGAGAGATGTTATGGAGGTAGAAATGACAAATGATTGACTATGGGGGGCATCTAGTAGGTGCTTAATAAATGTTTATTGATTGATAATTATATTATAAAGCAACATATATCTTTCATGGTGATTTTCAAGATGCATTTATTAACCAACCCTGTATATTTCTCAAATGCTTTTTCCTTTCCCTCAGAAAAGGTAAAAAATCTCTCTATAATGCTTTCAGAATAATAACTATATGATTATTGCTCGGATCACTGTGAATGACATGTTGTCATCAAAAATTTATATCAGTCAATGGTTCCAAATGTGCAATCTCAGCCATATTAAAGAATATAGAAGATATTCTAGGACTCCTGTTAATATAATTGAAAAATCAAGGCTTTTATTATATGCTTCTTTTTTTTAAGTTTTTTTTTTTGTAGTTCCCTTCTCTTTGGCTCTGGGGAATTTGTTTAAATGAAAAATTCTGAGTTCACTGAATTGCTCCTAGACCTCAGTTAGAAAAATTCCTAACACCTAGGCAAGGGTTGAGCTCTCTGCTTCAGTTTAAATTTATACTGATCTCTAGTTAACCCCTGGCTTCTCGGCAGCTGAGGTAAAAGTCAGTTTAGAGGGAATGTTTGAGTCAGAAAATAGCAGTATCTGTGGGTCAACAGACTTTGGGAAGGGGCTTCCCCTAGACTGGATCCTGTGCTCCAAGATGCCTGTAGAGCCTCCTCAATAATTCTCTTCTCTGCCATAGCTCAGTCCTCCCTTTACTCCTCAAAAATATGCTGAAAATGCCATGCTTGCTCCAACCTTTTCCAACGTAGGCCATTAGGAATCTCTCTCCAGTTCTGAGATAGCTTCTTCCTTTATAAAAATTACTTAATGAGCTATGTATAGTCTCTCACACAATGGCATTGATTTTAGGAAGTATATAGGCCCAGTTCCCACTCAGTTCTGACTGTCTGATTCCATCAAAAAGTGTTCTTACCTAATTACAGCATCAGAATTAAATGAGAGCATTGAAACCTTACACTTTCACCATCATACCCTATGTTTTGGTTACTGAACAAGCAATTGTTATTGCAAGAAATTAAAAGATAGAGTGTTGGACCTAAAATCAAGCGACCTGAGTTTGAATCTCAGCTGTAAAATTTACTACTTGTATGACCATGGACAAGCAAAACAGATAAAGTCTACTAACTTCAGCTTCCTCTTCAGCAAGACAGAGATAATAATACTTATCCCACAGGGCTGGCTGAGGGCAGGGGCAGAAAGCATTTCATAAAAACTTGAAGTGCCATAAAAGTGCATTAACTTACTAGGGAAACTATGTGGTGTAGTGGAAAGAATACTAGTATCAGACAATTGAGTTAAAATCTTGGCTCTGCTACTTCATAGTTGCGTGATTCCAAGCAAATCACTTAACCTCCTTATGACTCAAAACTGTTGGTGTTGACTCTTTATGACCCTGTGGGCCATACTGCCTATGGAGTTTTCTTGATAAAGACGCTGGAGCAGAATGCCATTTCCTTCTCCAGTGGATAAACAAATAGAAATTAAGTGACTTGTCCAATGTTGCACAGCCAGCAAGTGTCTGAGGGTGGATTTGAACTAAGTCTTCCTGACTCCAGGCCCAAAGCTCTATCCATAGAGCCATCTAGCTGCCCATAACTCAGCATAATCTTTTGTAAAATAGTGATAATTAAGCTTTCACTACCCACTTCATGAGTTAAATATGAAGACAGAGCTTTGTAAACTTTAAAATACTATACAAATATAAGCTGTTGGCACTCTAATACTAGCATAATGCTGCAACTCATCCTGTCTGTTAGAATATCAAGGTAATCATTTGACACCAATCAATAATGTCAGATTAGTAGGTCCAATTTGGGACTTCATAACTTGAGCAATATATAGAAAGTTTAAAGAGAATCATGGAAAAGAACAATAAAACTTATTAAAGGTTAAGAAATATGGTTTTAAAAGAAAAATTAAGGGAGCTGCAGTTAAATAACCTTTCATGAAAATATAAGAATAGCAAGACTTCTTTACAACAGAATAGCTTCCTCTCTTAAGAGTGTGTATGTTCGTCCTTCGTTGCCGCAGAAGACCACACCATCAGAGAAATGATGACATGACCTGCACTTGACTTTGTTCTGAGTGAGGGAGGGCTGTGCAGGTCACCAGCCTCCCTTCTCCTCCAGAGCCATCTGAATCCAGTGACCAGATATTCATCAGGATGACTGGAGATGACCCAGGATGAGGCAACTGGGGTTAAGTGACTTGCCCAGGGTCACACAGCTAGTGAGTGTCAAGTGTCTGAGGTGAGATTTGAACTCAGGTCCTCCTGACTCCTGCACTGGTGCTCTATCCACTGCACCACCTAGCTGCCTTCTCTTAAGAGTATTAATTTTTAAAAAGCATAGACAGCAACCTGTTTAGAATGATTAGAAAAGTAGTATAGTGCAAATGGAAAGATCATGATACTGAGGTATAGTGCTACTACTAACTAGGTGAGTGACAAAGAATCTCCACTCAGGAAAGTGAATTTGACAAAAACTTAGTAAGTATATACTAAGTGCAGAGGCAGTTTCTTCCATCAAGGAGTTTGGAATGAGGAGAGGCATAAGACACATACACAAATAAGTATGATAAAAGGTAAAAAAGGAATTAAGGACAAAGAAGAGATCCATTAAAAGTATTCAAATAATATGAGTCAGTCAGTCAATAAACATTTATTAAGTGCCTAATATGGCCTAGGCACTGTTCTAAGAACTAGAAATACAAATTAGGAGTAAAAACAATAAATAGTCCCTGTCCTCAAGATATGTATAATCTAATGGAAGAAGATAACACACAAAAGGAAGCTTAAAAGGTGGGGGAAGGAGGTATTTGGTGAAGGGAATGATGGAGAAGTCCAAAAGCAGTACTGTTAGCAGGAAATGAGGAAAAGACTGTGCTTAGGCCCTTTCTTAAGTCGAGGCCCTAGATCCCATGGCTCTGTACTCCAGTCAGAGTAGCCAATCAGAGGGGAAGAAGGTACTGATGAGATGTGAGTACCAGGAATATTCAATCTCACAGGAGAAGACTTCTTAACGATGAATTTCCTATGGTAATAAAGCATGATCGAGAAGTCCCAAGAAGTTCAAAGGCAGGGGAGCTGGTGGGAATATAGACGGCCCATGAACTGGGTTTTCATGGAAGATTTCAACAGACAAGAATGAATAACAACTTCAGTATTCCTTCCACATTGCAACTTTCCCCATTGCAGTTTATCACAAGTGGGCGTAAGAAATTAAATGGGAATTTTGGGGGAGAGTTATAGATGACACATGAAGGCCAATAGATTACATAGAAAAAGTTTAGAAACTCAGAAATGCATGAAATATATGTATAGTATTGTATAATATCAACATATTTCATCTTTTAATACCAGAATAATTTAGACTTCTTCTTTGGTAGGAAGAGAGGGCCAAAAAAAACGTTATATGGATTTTTCAGAAACTGGAGGAGCCACATCCCATAATGTGGAAGGTATAACTGTAGTCTAGTTTAGCTGGAAAGCAGTGAAGTAAAAAATAAGCATATAAATACAAAAAGAAGTATAAAATAAGGCCGAACAAATAGGTTGGATCCAGATTATGCTAGGCATTAAATGCCGGGCTAAAAAGTTTGTATTTCATCTGCAGGTAATGAGAAATAACTAAAAGCTGAGCAGGGAGGTGAGCTAGTCAGAACTTTGCATTCAGAAAAACAGTTTTGTCAAAAGACATTTTGTCCATGAAACCTTCCCTGACCCCATTCCTGCTGCCAAGCCAAAAGAGATTATTTCCTTCTTAGGATTCCCATATAGAGAGGATTATGGGAGGATGGCAGCATTTTAGAAGTAGAGGAGCCCAGATTCTCCCTCTCTGTCAAACTTCCAAGGAAGGTTTAGAAACACACCACCCTAAAAAGAAGTAAGAATCATCTATAGACTTCAGCACCTATCCCCACATTCTTCCCTCCAATATTCAATTTTATTTTGTTTATGACTATTTCTGCTCTTATTCTGCCCTCATTCTTAAACCACTTTCTACTCTTCCCCTGTCCTTGTCCCCTCCTACCTCCCTTTGGAGTTTAATAGAATTCTATACTGAAATCCATGTGTGTGTGTTCCCGTATCTGGTTCAGATGAAAGTGACATTCATCAGATGTTTATTCCTCCCATCCCTCCCTCCATTATTTTATATGCTTCATCCTATGAATGTCTATTAATCAATAAACATTTATTAAGTGGCTATTATGTGCTAGGCATGGTGCTAAATAACAGTAATTTTCTTCTCCTTTTTCCCTGTCCCTTAGGCTTTTCAAATACAAAATGCAAAAACAAATCAATCAATTGATTAATAGATAAATAAATGTATAATCTTTCCCCCAAAATGGTTCACTCTACTAAATTCCCTATTTCTGTCAAAGGAACCACCATTCTTCTAGTCATCCACATCTTCAACCTCACTGTCATTCTATACTCCTCATTCTCATCACACCACATGTCTCATCCATTGCCACATCTTATCATTATTCACTTACAATTGTCTTCTATCCATTCACATACCCACCACCTTAGTTTAAGTACTCATTACCTCTCATTTGAGCTACTGAAACAGTTTTCCAGACTCAAGTCTCTCCCCTCTCCAATCAAACCAAAAAACCACAGCTGCCAAAGTGGGTTTCTTTAATCTACGTCACTTTCTTATTCAATAGTGGCTCCCTACTACTTCTAGAGTTGAATATAAGCTTTGTTTTGGTATTTAAAGTTCTTCATAATCTGGTTCCAACCTATCTTTCCAACTTTATTACACATTACTTCTACGCACACATAGTGATTCAGGCAAAGTAGTCTGATTACAATTTCTCATACATGGCATTCCATCTCTTACCTCTGTGCCTTTCTACTTGCTGTCCCCTATGCTTAGTATGTACTCCATACTCTTTTCCCTTTCTCAGAATTCCATGTTTCCTTAAGACAATGCAAATGCTATTTTCTACATGAAGTCTTTTCTGATCCTCCCCAGATGCTAGCTCCTTCCCCAATAACTATCTTGCATCTGTTTGGTATATACACAGAAAACACTGATATACACCCCTCCCCCCCTCCATAGACATCCACATTGTTTGTTGTCTCCTCTCCTAAGATTGTCAACTCCTTGAAATCATGGTAGATTTTTTTTTTCAAGTTTGTCTTTGTATCCTCAGCATCTAGAATGGAACCTGGCATGTTTGATAATTCAGTGATTAGAGTTGGGATTAACTAAATGATTTTTGAAATTCTTTTTATTTCTATGTTTCCTTGATCTTAAAAAACTTTTGGCTAAGATTTTGTTAAACTGTTACCTATAATGAAAAAGCGATTTATAAAGTAGATGATAAAATAGCAAACCATTCAAATTCCACAAATATTAACTCACATCCTACTCCAACAATATTAAACGCAGTGGATGATGTCTGAAAAAGGCCATTGGATTTAGCAGTTAAGTGATTATTGGTCAATATTTACATATAAATCACACAATTTGTAAGATGGGAGAGTTTCTGATTGCCCCAAATCCTCATCTAACCGGAAACCTCAGAAGAAGGAATAAAGTATCAAATGTTCAGTAACCAAAGCTGAATCTGCAAGACAATATGACAAAAACTTGATACAAGGTAAAAAAAAAAAAAAAGCCCTCATGAAATAATACCAAACATTTTAAATATTTAGAGCTCCCAAAGACATCTCTACCTCAAACCAATGCCAGGAGTCTGACATGGTAAGTACAAGCAAACTCGCAGGGCAGTGATTCAGGATCTGGTTATAGGGACCCCTGACCAATTCTTTTTCAATGACTAAGTTGGAACTCTCCCTCACCTCATCAAGGTAGCAAATACTGATTTATCCTAGCTCCAAAAAAGAAAGGAAGCTATTGGACAAAAAGAGGTGTTGGGTAAGATACACAAGGCAAAAGACCCAAAATGCACTCAGATCCACAAACTAGAGGGGGAAAGAATTTCTAAGGAACCAGCTTCCTTTTCCTAGAATTTTCTCAGGGAAGGGCCCCAAGTGGATTGATCCACACACATTCCCAACTGAAGAAAGCTGAGAAAACTCAGAAGCTCAGACTGAAGTAACTGTAAAGCAGTGGAAGGAGAAAGGAGCCAGAGTTAGTATGGAAACAAAAGAAGAGTGACTAGGAATATAAAACACCAGAAGTTTAAGAGAGAGCCAGCAGATAAGAGCATAAAAAAGAATGAAGAATGATAAATTTTTTAGGAGTCCAAAGTACTATCAACAATATACTGTGATGAAAAAATAAACCAAAAATACCTAAAAACTGCCTACTGGACATTTTGAACTGAATGTCTCATAGACTTCTTATTCTCAACATACCCAAAAGTGGTATCATTATCTTCACTATGAAACCCTCCCCTCGCCCCTTTTTCTAACTTTCATATTACTGTGGACAGTACCATCATCCTAGTCACTCAGTCTCTCACAACTTAGGTGTCATCCTTGACACCTCATTCCCTCTCTCATCCCCTATAACCAATTCATTGCTAAGCTCTATCATTTCTACTTTTGTAACATTTTGTGTATACGTCCCCTTCTCTCCTCTGATATTGACAACACTCCATTGCAGGCTATCACCTCAAACCTGGACTACTATAATATCCCACTGGTTGGTTTCTCTCTACCTAGATGTCAAATTGATCTTCCCAAAACACAGCTATGACCATACCCCCATGTCCCCCTCCTCCCCTTCCTGCCCATCCCCTTCAAAAAACTCCTGTGGCTACCTAGTGTCTTCAGGATCAAATATAAAATCCTCTGGATTTTAAAGTCCTTTATAACTTAAGTCTTTCCTATATTTTCAGTCTTCTTACACATTATTCCTTTCCACATACTCCACAATCCAGTGACACTAGCCTTCTTGTTATTCCTTCTACTCCATATCTTGAGTGTTTTAACTTGCTATCCCCCATCCTGAGAACTATCTCCCTCCTCATCTCTGTCTCGTCTTCCCTGGCTTCCTTCAAGTCTCATCTAAAGTCCTACATTCTGCAAGAAGCGTTTCTTTTTGTTATTTGTGCAACTTCTTCTGAATTTAGATGCTATGCCATTTAATCCATATATAATTAATTTGATAATAGTTTATTGTCTATAGTTCCTTAAAGCATAATGCAGTTTCCCTGTTTATTCTTTATTACTGTAATTTTTTTACTTTTGCTTTATCTGATAGCAACTCCCTGTTTATAATAATTTGATGCATAGTTAATTTTATTTCAGTCTCTCATTTTTATTCCATAGGTTTCTGTTAGTTGTGTTTCTGTTGTGCAACAGACGACTGAGTTTTCTTTTCTTTTTCATTCTGCACTCTTTCCTTGTATTGAATTATTTAATATATTCACATTTAAACTCATGATTGTAGGTTTATGTTTTTTCCGTTATTTCTTTCATATTAATTTTTGTTACTTTTAAGAGAGTGTGTTGTCCCTGTGATTAGTTTTGCTTTTACTATTTAATGTCAGTCTGTTCCCACAAACTCTCTGCATTTACTTGCCCAATCAACTAACAAGTATTCATTAAGTATCTACTATATGCTTAGTATCCCACTAGACACTGAGGATAAAAAGACAAAAATGTGCCAGTTCCTCCTTTCAGGAGGAGACAATGTGTATAGTGTGTGTTTGTATATGTGTGTGTATATGTGTATGTATATATGCATATATGTTGTATGTATAGAAGGAAATCATATAAGGAAAGCCTTGTAGAAATTGATGCTTGAGCTAAATCTTTAGTAAGTAAGTAAGGGATTCTACAAGATAGAGGACAGTATATTTCATCATGTCTCTCAATTTAAAAAAAGGCAATTCATGAGGGAAGTAATATTGGTTGAAAGCAGTGTCACATAAGAGGAGACATTGTATGCCCTGAGTTATCAGGCCCAGCCCTGTCTTTATCCTTAACATGATTGATCTCCATTCTCAAGACTGTTTTGTTGTATCTTTGTTTAATGTCTCCCTCCTCACCACTCTAAAGGCTAGCTATTCTTGAAGTCTCATACATCCTTTCACTTGAGATGGGACAATGTGTAGGGAGATATACTTCTTTTGAAGAGAAGGTAATCTCCTAATGTGCTAATTCCTCCCAGACAAAATTCATTCCAAGGTCTCTTTCTCATACTCCAGAAATGCATTTTTTTACCACAGAAATATTCTTTAGCTAGTATCCTTTATTTTCCTCTTTTAGGGCATGAACATATCTCTTGTATTTCTTTCATCCCAGTTTACCCTATCCATTGCTCTTATCCTATTCTCCAATAACCATCACTCCCATTGCAAAACTAAAGGAATTTTATTTCTTTATTGTTCTCCTGCGGCTTGGAAGAGGTAAATAAATCACCCACAAATTTCTGTTTCTTATCTTTCATTAATATAATTTCCTACTCTCACTAAGCTGCCACAAAAAAAAAAAAATAACGTGTCAATTAGAGGATCACAGGGGATTTAGAATTTGGACTATTTCAACTCTTTTTTGCTTTCCATCTCCTGATTCTTTAAATTCCCTTTCAATATATAGCCTTTTGGATCCTTTCGGTCCCTCAATGATCTGTCTTTGTTCTATTTCTGAAAAGATCAGTCTTTTAAAAAAATACCTTTAAGCCTGAAAGAATTAGATTCATCACAATTATTTTTCCTTGGTAATTGCATTTTTCTTTTCTGTGCTTCTTTTATTTGTAAATTGAATAGTCTGCTTAACACCAGGGAGGGTGTCCAGAATATGCTAACAATAATAGCAGAAAACTTCAATATTCCTCTGCTAAAGTTAGAGAAATATAACTGAATGACAGACAGAAAGAAAAACATACGGAAAAGAGACCTGGAAAAAAAAACTCTTTGAAAAGTTAAAGGCAAAAGGCTTAAGATACCTTCTGAATAGGGATGAAAAGATATGTTTCTTAGCACTCTATGTTACCTTCACAAAAACAGGCCATGTACTAAGGGATAAAGAAATTACAAATAAATGTAAAAAGCAAAAATTTCCATAAAACTATACATACCCTTTTATAGACATTAATACAAGAAGGTTATTTATACAGAGAATATAGATAAAAGATAAAAATTCAAATGAAAACTTCAGAATAGCATTCTAAATAATGAGAGAGTCAAAGAATAAATCATAGTAACAATTAATAACTATGTGAAAGAGAATGATAACAACGAGGCAACAAAATGAAACAAAATGAGACGCAGCCAAAGCATTCCTCAGAAGAAAAAGTCTCTCTCTGAAAATATACATTAAGAAAACAGAAAAAGAAAAGTTTGATGAACTGAGTATTCAATTTTTAAAAATTAGAAATTAAATAAGCAAACCTAAAAGAAATAGAAGAAAATCTTTAAATTAGAGGAAAAATGGAAAAAATGGAAAATAGTAAGTCTATGGAAATGATATGTGAAGTTAAAAGGTGATTCCTCAAAAAAGATTTAGCAAAAATCAGTAAACCAGACAAAATGGTAAAAAGAAAAAAAAGAAAAGGAAAATTAAATAAAATATAAAACAAGGTAAAATCACAATAAAAGTGTCAAAATATAAAATTATAAACTAGCAATACTGAGAAATTAAAAGAAGTGGAGGATTATTTTCGAAAATACTCTTGACATGGCTGATGTAATTTAGTTTGTTTTGTCGATCTGCTTTCTGTTTCTTTTTTCAAAGGATGGTTTGTTGGGTCAGGATAGGGGAGGAATATATTAGAAAATGTGACTGATAGAAAACCAAAACAAATCAATATAAATAATATTTTAGAGAGGTCACTGGTAATCTTTAAAAGGCCAACTTTATGAGTGGTAGAGTCAAATAAGGGGCTGAGTAGTGCTGAGCACATTGAGGCAACAAGCATGAGCAGTTCTTTCCAAGAGTTCAACGGGCAGAGAATGGAAGGAGACATATAAAACTATACAGTTTGTGGGCGTGGCAGGTTGACATAAAGATTTTCTTAAGGACAGGTAAAGACTAGGCAGGTATGTTTATAAAAGCAGTAGAAAAGGGGATATATAGGAATAAATTGAAGATGAGAGAAGGAATGAGGTAAACCGAAAGAAAAAGGAGTGGGAACATGAGCACAAATAGTGAGATTGGTCTTCAGAAGATGATCTACCTCCCCCATCAGAGCCTAGAGCAAAGGAAAAGCAAATAAAATACAGAGGGATTGTGAGGTGTGGAGTAAGAATTTCAATCATTGAAAGTAATAGACACCTTGAGTAATTACATTCCAAAGGACTAATTCAGCTATATAATGTTAATAAATCATTGTCTTTATCATATACATATATATATATATATATGTAGATATAGATACAGATATATCTGAAGGAATTGAGGGGATTGGGACAGTAAGTGGTTATATGTGGAACTGAGTGAGTCACACTGACTCCATCTTGTGACTCAGTTCTGGAACAAGCTCAGTTCCCTTTGTCTTCAATCATAGGTCTACTCTAGTCCAAATTCTGTTTTGTGAGAAAATTTTACTCAATTGTGAGAACTGGGAGAAAACCTTATAGTATTGTTTGAACCTAGACCTGCATGGGTGAGAAGCTAAACTACCCTTACCTGATGTTCAGAGACCCTTCATTAAGGTCAGGTTATGATGACCAGAAACCTGATCAAGTCCTAAGACTGATGAAGGAGTTTTCTCACAATTGTACATCTCAAGTAACCCATATGTCTTATCTGAAAACTGACTCCATACTGATCAATCAGTTACTGTCTCCATGTTCCTCTGATTTTTCATAGACACTTGAGGGGAGTGGGACACCTCTCTTTATGTTTTCAGGAAACTGCTCTTGTTCACTCTCACCCTCCCAACTTGGAAAGTCCCTAATCTTTCCTCCAATTATAACTCAATTACCTCATGTTGTCTCCTGGTTAACTGCTTCCTTTTAATTAATGGATCTTATTTGATCAATTGTTTTTAAGGTATAAAAATCTGTTTCCCTCTGTATTCAGGGTCTAGTTTAAGCTGTGAAAGGGACCTGGTCTTGATTTGTTATGCAACTTGCATGAATTGCTTAATAAGTAGAAATGCTTGAAAGCTTGAACCTTGTTTCCTCAGTCATTTCATCTTAAATTCCCCACATCAACCTGATAATTCCTAGGGGCCATGTTTCACACTTTAATCATGTAATGGATGAGTATTTGGAATTTGATATCTCAGCAGGTAAACAACCAGTGGAAAGTTAATTTCTTTCTCTCCCTGTCTCTCCTTTTCTTACTATACTGTTCTTAGTATTATAAAGGGGATCAAAATGTATAATAAACTTCACAATGGAGTTATAAATACATTAAAATGCTTCTTTGTTGACAAATATTTATAAATGAAATTTGTAAAATGTATTTATTCAGCTGGATTGCAGACAGGATTAATGTGTAAGATGTGAAATGTAGGTAGTTTGTAAAGAACTTTAAAAGTCAAACAGATAAGTTTGATGCTGGAGTAACAAACAAGGAGTCATTGGATTTTCTTGAGCAGGCAAGGGTGGGGGACGGAGAGTATGGAAGGGTGAGGGATGTGACATGATCAGCCCTATGCTTTGGTATCTGTGAGGAGTGGACTGTGCAGAGTATTAAAGCAAAAGGACTGAATAGGAGGTTATTACAGTAGACCAGGCAAAAGGTGACGAGAATCTTAAACATGGTGTTAGCTGGGTCAGTAGAGAGGAGGTGATATATTCAAAGAATGTTGTGGAGACAGAATCAACAAGATTTGGCAAATGATTGGATATGTGGAGGGAATTGGCATGAGAAGTGAAGGACAACATCAATCTGGGTTAAGTAGGAGGATAGTGATGCCCTAACAGTAGTGGAAAAGGTGTGGGTTCTGGGGAAAAGATCAACAACTTCTATTTGGGACATGGTACATTTGAGATGCCTCCTGAATATATACTTTGAAATGTCCAAAAGGGAATTGGTGATGTGGGGATGGAGCTTAAGAGAGTGACATCTTTTTCAAGGACTTTAGCTGAGTCATATTTCTTTGTGTCCCCAACATCCTCTGGCACAAAAATAGTGCTCTGAATTTGTAAACTCAGCTTTAACAAGTCCCATTCTCTATGAAGTTTTCCCTCCAGACTTCATCTGATATCCCCCTTCCTCTGAGCACCTATAGAATTTGAAAGATAAATATAAGCAAGTAAGATAATCCCCAACTTCAAGGGGTTTTCATTTTAATGGGGAACAACACATAAAAGAGAGTTTCAAAGGGATTGAAATTAAAATAGAAGACTCAAGGTAGGCAATTTAAAAAAAGAATGAGAAATCATGAGGAATTTTAAAAAGGTTAAACTTCCTAAATGGGAAGATGATATATGATGATAAAGTCCCAAGAACTTTATCATTATTAGGGGAGTTAGGAGGAGCTTACTTAGGGAGCATGGGTGTGAATCTACTATGTTGGGTTTATCTCAAAAGAAAAATGGAGAGGAGCCAAGATGATGGAGTAGAAAGATACACAGACGATTAGCTCCTCCCCCACAGCCCATAAAATACCTGTAAAGAAGAACTCCCAACAAATTCTGGAGCAGTAGAAGCCACACAACAATGGAGTGGAGGAGATTTCTGTTCCAGAGAGCCCTGAAAAACTGACATGAAAGGTCTATTGCGCACCCGACCTGGAGCAGAGCCCAGCCCTGCCTCGGCTGCAAGGCACTGAGCAGAACAGATCTGAGCAGGCTTCAGGGACAGAATCTCCAGTGGCAGTGCACATCCCTCCACCCACAGGCGCCAAAGCTCAGTGAGAGGGTCTTTTCAGCTCATCAAGAGGGGAGTGGGGTGTCCCCATAACTCAGGCCCCCTCAGGAGGCAGCAGTGGAGGCGGCAGCAGACAAGGGCTCCCAAAGCAGGCAGGAGCTCAGATCCATTGTTGAAGGTCTCTGCATAAACCCCCTGAGGGATCTGAGCCTAGAGTGGCAGCCCTGCCCCCACCTGAGCACCTGAACTTAATCTCACACTGAATAGCAGCCCCGCCCCCACCAAAAGCCCTGAGGCTGGGAAGCAGCATTTGAATCTCAGCCCCTAAGCCCTAGCTGGGCAGAACTGGAGGCGAGGTGGGTGTGGAGAGGAAACTCAGAAGTCAAGTCACTGGCTGGGAAAATGCCCAGAAAAGAGGGAAAAAAAAAATAAGACCACAGAAGGTTACTTCCTTGGGGAACAGGTGTCTCCCCCCATCCCTTCAGATGAGGAAGAACAAGGCATACTGCCAGAGGAAATCAAAGGGGACTTAAACTTGGCTCAGGAAATAGAAGACCTTAAAAAACAAGTTAGCAGTCTACTAAAGACGAACCAAAAAAATGCTGAGGAAAATAGCACCTTTAAAAAGAAGCTAACTCAATTGGAAAAAGAGGTCCAAAAAGCCAATGAAGAGAAGGACGTTTTAAAAAGCAGAATTAGCTAAATGGAGGAGAAGTTTCAAAAGCTCACTGAACAAAATAATTCGTTGAAAGAGAGAATTGAGTCCAGGGAAAAGAATGACTATGAGTTAAACCAAGAAGTTAGCAAACAAAACCAAAAACTTTAAAAAATAAAAGCTCATGTGAAAGAACTCACTGGAAAAACAGCTGACCTGGAAAATAGATCCAGGAGAAAGAATTTAAAAATTATTGGGCTACCTGAAAGCCATGATCAAAAAAAGAGCCTAGACACTATCTTCCATGAAATTATGAAGGAAAACTGCCCTGATGTTATAGAATCAGAGGGCAAAATAGATATTGAAAAAATTCATCGATCTCCCCTGAAAGAAACCCAATCAGAGAAACTCCTAGGAATATTGTGGCCAAATTTCAGAGTTCCCAGATGAAGGAGAAAATACTGCAAGCAGCTAGAAAGAAACAATTTGAGTACTGTGGAAATACAATCAGGATAACACAGCATCTGGCAGCTTCAACATGAAAGGATCAAAGGGCTTGGAGTAAGATATTTCAGAAGTCAAAGGAACTGGGATTGAAGCCAAGAATCACCTACCCAGCATATCTGAATGTAACACTTCAAGGGAAAAAATTGGACATTCAATGATAGAGACAAATTTGAAGATTTCATGGCAAGGAAAAGACCAGATCTGTATTTAGAATTTTGACTTCCCAGGACAAGAATCAAGAGAAGCATGAAAAGGTAAACAGGAAAAAAAAAAAAAAAAGAAAAATCATAAAAGACTCTCTAAAGCTGAACTGTTTACATTACTACATGGAAAGAAAATATTTTTAACTCTTGAATCTTTTCTCAGTATTTGGGTAGTTGGAGAGATTGTACACACACATACACATAGATCGCGAGTACAGGGTGTGTTATATCAGAAGAGATGATATCCACATCCACACACACACAAAAAAATAAAATAAAAATCAAGGGGTGAGAAGGGGAGTAAGGAAATGGGGCAGGCTATAACTCATAAAAGAGATAAGAAAAATCTTATTCAATAGAGGAGATAAGGGAGAAGGGGAGGGGAGTGGAAAATAAAGCTACTCTCCCCATATGTGACTGAAGGAGGGAATAACATGCTCACTAAATCTGATATGAAAATTTATATACACCACAAGAAAGTAGGAGAGGAGGCAACAAGCGGAGTGAAGGGAATGTTAGAAGGGAGGGCAAATGGGAGAAGGGAGTCACTAGAAATAAACATTTTCGAGAAGAGACAAGGTCAATTGTAGGGGGGAAAAATAAGGGGGATAGGGTAGGTCAGAGGGCAATATAATTAGTATTACACAACATGATTACTATGGAAGTCTTTTGCAAAACAACACATGTGTAGTCTGTATTGAATTGCTTCCCTTCTTAGTGGGGCTAGGGAGGGAGGGAGGGAGGAAGAGAAGTTGGAATTCAAAGTAGTAGAAATGAATGTTGAGAATTTTTACTGCATATAACTGGGAAATAAGAATTACAGGGATAGGGGTATGGAAATTTATCTTGCCCTGCAAGAAAAGAAGGAAAATGGGGATAGGACAGGGGTGGGGGGTGATGGAAGGGAGGGTACATTGAAGGAAGGAGCAACCAGAATGCAAGGTATTAGGAAGTGGGGGCAGGGGGGTGATGGGGAGAAAAACTGGTCATGTTACAAAGTGAGGTAAAAGCAATTAGTATTAAAACAATAGACTGAATTAACTACTGAATAAATCAATGACATCTTTAGTTTGGAGAAAAGAATTTCAGTCTAAATTTCCTAGAGGAAGGTAACCTCTGATAAAAATCTGGCATTGATGGAAAAGTCAAGGTTTTAATGGTAAATTTGATTTTATGATTGCCATTTAATCAGCAACTAGAACATGTATAGAAAGACATGTAAGCCACTTAGGACTTGCCTCAAAAGATGTTACTTAGCCAAAGTGAAACTATAATCATATTTTAAATCTGGTTATAGGAACTTGCCATTTTTAGATGCTGTGGGACTACTAAGTGACTGTTCTTCTGAGTCTAACTCCAGGTATGGGAAGCAAGAAAGGCGATCCGAGCCTCCATTACATGATGCCAGTATGCTCCTGAGATGCTGGTATGAACTGCATAGGTGATCTCAAGGGAAGAGTGGGAGAGCAGCTGTTCAGCATGGGCCGAGGTGGGATTCTCCAGACTCAATTTCCCCACTGACACCTGGCAGACTTAAGCCTGACTGAATGCAAGCGGACAATCTATTCCTGCCTGGAATAGACATGAAGTTGGGGAGATATTGTTTCCCTGCAATGTCCCTACTCTTGGTGGCAATTCCCTATAGTCAAAAGGTTTGTAAGCTTAATACCAGATCTATTCAATTATAGATTATGGGTAGAGGAACATCGGAGGCTGCTTAAAATTAAGCTGTTAGGCATAGGACTTTAGACCAACAACATGAAGTTAGGGTCTTTTTTATTCTTAGTAATACTGAGGAGACAATTAGATCAAGAGATTGTGAAGTTAGCAACATAAATATTATCTATGTCTCAGTTGGCTTATGTTTAAAAAAAAAAATTCTTTTGTGGTCCATATTGTAAATGCCTTAAAAAGATGTATCACCTGACCAAAGGTTTGAATTGCTTTATCTGTTATAAACTGTGTTAAAAATAAATAAAAGAAAAAAACAGAAAAATGGAAAACTGGGGAAGAGCTATACTAAGAGAAAGAGGAAGGGAAAGGAAGAGTGAGGAAAATTATCTTGCAGAAAACAGGCATGCCAGGAAGAATTTTTATAATGAGGGGGAAAATCAGGGTTTGGGGTAGAGTGAGCAATGCTTTCAAAAAGAAAATAATACATATATATGTACGTGTGTGTGTGTATATGTATGTATGTGTATACATACACACACACACACACACACACGCACAGTTGGGTATAGAAATCTATTTTACCCAGGAAGTTGGAAAGGAAGGGGCTAAGAGAGAAGGAGGGTGGTAATAAAAGAGAGGGCAGGTTGAGGAAGGCAATGGCCAGAAAAAAAGGGTAGACACAGAATATAAGGGAGTCACAAGGGGTAGATTTCTCCAGGATGAGAAGAATGTTGATGAGGAGAAGTTTGGTGAGGATATACTATTTTTGAGTTCCGAATATTTATTTTTTCACTTAAGTTCATTAAATATATTGACTAACTTTCCAGTTATTTGTTTTCATGAAAATCCATCAATTCTGAAGTCTCTGAAAACAATAACTTCGTTTTATAAAGCACTTTCACTACAAAAGCACTAAGGGGTAGGTAGTGTAAGTATCTTTGTTTTATAGACAATGAGACAGCACACCACAGTAGCTATAGAGCTGGCATGGAAGCTAGGAAGATTTAAGTTCAAGTTCTGACTAAAATAGTACACTGGTTTTGTGATCCTGAGAAACTGCTTAACCTCTTGGTGCTCTAGTGGGCAACTCTAAGACTATATATTGCAAAAGTGATGTCAATATACACTCATAAGGGGAGGTTCCTTAGTTAGGAAGTCCTTATGAAACTGAAATCACAGGTATAGTCTTTATCACTAATTTATAGACAACAAAACTTAAGGTAAGAAAAGTTAAATGACTTACTTAAACTCATATAGCCAGTCAATGAAAAAATAAGGCCCTGGATCCAGGTCTTCTCCAAAGCACTATCTAGTGCTTTTCTTTCATATTATACTATACTAGAACTTAATTCCTAAATTATATTTTAGTGGTTCAAGATCATTATATCACAGAATAAAATTACATAATGGTGGTGGTTTAATGTAGATGACTACACTGAATTTTTCTCTTAAACTGAAGAAACAAGAACCAGTATAGAATTGGCCTGATGCACATGAGATAAAGTCTGATATACGACAACCCTTTGTGCCTTGAAATTAAAATAATGCATTTAAGCTTCTTGTCAAGCAGAGGAGGAGTACTTCTTAAAATCTTTTATGACGAAGTGTGGACAGAAATGATTTGAAGAGAAGTGGCTATCTTGCTATTTTCCTTTTATATTCCAACCTATGGACTATTATGTATATCTGCTTTTCATAAGTGATAAGAGTATTGAGATTTAAGTGCACCTCTTATTTACTGATTGAAAGCACCTTCATAGGCTGTTATGTACCTATTCTGCTCCCACATGATTCTAATATCTTGCACTGGATTTTTGTATTTTGAAATCTTTTCCTTTCATATACTTTGGAGATTATGAGTACTTGCCATGGGAATATCTATTAAGGAACACTGTTCTTAAGCTTCTCTGGGTCAGGTTTATGGTTAAGTACTTGGGGGCACCAGTTCTATCTGTAATGATGTTCTGGTTCCAGTACAGGTAATGTGCTGAATTCTCAAGCATATCTGGGTGTGGGGGAGGAAGGGCAGTATTTGTATTATGAATGATTGCATATATTGATTGCAAATTTCTAGTGTATAATTATATTTAGCTATCATTAATTAATTAGCAATGAGAGGCAACATGGTATAACAGAACAGCAGTCTCAAAGTCAAGAAGACCTGGATTCAAGACCTACCTCTGGCACATTTTAGTTAGTTAACACTGGGCAAGTCACCTAACTTCTAAAGGCCTTAGGCAACTCTTTCAGATGATAAATAACAAAACTGCATAACAAAATTCCTCACTGGGAATTCCCTACATCAATGAAGTTACAGATCCAGGCTAAAATGTACCAACAAGTAATGATGATGACAACTGGCTTATAGTGCTTTATGCTTTATAAAATGTTTTCTTCACAACAACCCTGTGAGATAGATATCACAAATATTTTTATCCTCATTTTATAGATGAGGGAACTATGGTTCAGCTAAGTGAAGTAATTTGCTTGCCATCAACCTCATCTTACTAATAAGTGTTGGAATTAGGATTCAATCCCAGTTCTGACTGGGTTCTAGGAAGAAATTCAGTGCTCTTTCCACCATACCATAACTATGACTTTTGTAGTTTCTACCACTATAAAACATACAGATCACTTTGAATATATGGAAATATGATAGCTAACTGAGCTATTTTTAGTCATTTTAATATGAACATTCAAATAAAAAATCAACAAATTTGTTTGGTTTTATATAGCAAAACTCTCAAGGGTTTGACTTAATTCTCTGTGGTTAGTTGCTTAACTTGAACTTAATGGTTTACACACAATATCAAGTTCAATACTCAGTTTTTAACTATTATTCATTATAACATTCTCCCAACATGACAATTCAATGCATCACATTAAAGGATACACTGTTGAAAAGATTTATCAACTGGCATTCATTCACTTTTGCCCCACAGGAAACTTTTTTCTTATAGTTCCATCCTATCTTTGATTCTTAAAATTATCCTATGTATATTCATAAGATTAGCTGCACAAACTAAGCACACCATAAAATGCCACTTGTAAAAGGCTTTAAAATTAACTCGTTTGTACAAAAATATGTAAAGTAAGTTTTCCAAGTCTTATCAACCTATATCTCACTTATCTATAACCTCCAGTGTGAAAGTATACCTGCAGGCTTCTGGAAACATTTTTAGTGCCACAAGTAAGAGGGTCGCTGCCTGCTTCAGTGATCCCCTCCCCAGAATCAACCCTAGCCTAGGGTAATGACCTCATTCATCTCCTGCCCTTCAGGGTCTGATCTGGGACACACCCATCCTTCTGACTGGGCTCCTGTACCTCCACCTGCTCCTGCCTACTGTGAGGTAAGACTCCTAGGATCTCATCAACATCAACATTTGCAGGAGGATGAACCTCATTTGCTGTGAGGACCTTGGGCTAATCCTGGGCCTCTTTAAATGGCTCTCTCTCCAACTACTGATACTCTGTGTAGACTCACTACTCAATGTTTAGCTTACTGCCATTCTTTCATGCTTTTCCCATTCCAATAATTCTAAACCCTTGACTGCTTATAAACAAATCCTACTCCCCATCCTCAACTCATACCTACCTCACTCCTATCTACCTCAACCCTACCCCACTAAAGCCCTACTCCAAATTTTCCTACCCTTCTAAAATTCCTGCAATCCATGATAACTGGGTCCACTATAAATTTGTTATCTAGTCTCAACTGGGCCTTCACTATAGCAAGGCAAACATTCTATTCCCTCCCAATCAATTTGCAAACTCACTCTGCACAGCAGCTGTTCTAAATATTCTCACATCTGTTAAGATTCTCATAGTACCCCTTTCCCCTACGCCCTCTTAGCTGAGGCAGTCACCTCATACTTCACCAAAGACTTTATGTGCATTCACCAAGAGCTTCCCCTTCCACCCTCCTCTTCATCTCATATCATGTAGACATCCTCCTGCCCCCACAGTCTCCTACTTAACTAAGCTTCAAATGAAAAGATGGCCCTTTGTCTTGCAAAGGCCAACATTTGATTTAATCTCCTTCTACCTTCTCTAGCAAATTGTCCCCATTTATCTTCAATAACTCCTATCTACTTGCTCTTTCCCAGCTACCTATGAACATATCTCTCCTACCTATTAAAAAAAAATACCCTCACTGGATTTTACTATACCCATTAGATGTCATCTTATATCCCTCTTCCCCTACATGGCTTAACTTCTTAAGAGGGTCAATAGTCTGCCAGCAATAAATAATCATTTATTAAGTGCTTTTTTATTTATCTGTGCTGGCCACTGTGCTGAGCACCTCCACTTCTTTGCCCCTCATTCTGTTTTACCCCCTCTGCAATTTAGCTTCTGGACTCATCATTCCAGGAAAATTGCTTTCTCCAAAGTTGCCAGTAATCTACTAATTGATAAGTATAATGGTCTTCTCTTAATGCCTATCCATCTTAAACTCTCCACAGCCTTTGATCTTTATTTATCACCTTCTCTTCCTGGTACTCTTTCCTTACTAAGTCATAGTTCAACTTTCTTCTAGTTCTCCTCCTATCTGTATGATCATTCCTTCTCAGTTTCCTTTGCTGATTCTTCATCCTTTCATAGTATACTAATCATGAATATTCCCCAAGTCTCTGTCCTAGATCCCTCATTGTTTTATTCTATACCATGCCACTTGGTGATTTTATCAGCTCCCATGGATTCAATTAGCATCAGTATGAAGATTATTTCTAGATCCATAGGTCTAGTTTTGGTCTCTCTCCTGAGTTATAGTCCTATATCTCCAATTACTTTTTTTTGACACTTCACACTCAACTTGTCTAAAACAAAACTCATTATCTTTCTTCCCAAACTCACTCTTTCCAATTTCCCAATTACTTTCAAGAACATCCTTGCCTCCTCACCCTTGTTTATCTCACACATCCAATCCACTGCCAAAACTTGTCAATTCATGACATCTCTCCTATATGTCCCCTCCTCTCTATTTACATAGCAACAGCCCTAGTTCAGGTTTTCATTGTTTCCTAGAAATAGCCTACTAATTGGTCTCCCTGCTTCTTACCTCTCTAATCCATTCAGCTGCCAAGGTTGTTTTTGTTGTTTTCCCTAAAGCATAGCTCTATGTCACTGCCTGCTCAGTGACCTCCAATAAACCACTATAACCACTAGCATCGAATATAAACTCCAGTGTTTGTCATTTAAAGCACCTGTACAACCTTTCCTATCTTTCTAATTTCCTTACATTTTACCCCCTACTCCTATGATCCAGCTACACCGGCCTACTTGAAGTTCTCCAAATATGACACTTCAGCCCCTGTCCCTGTTCCTTATGCCAGTTGTCGTTAGCTCCCTCACCTTTGCCTCTCTGTTTCCCTGGCTTCCTTTAAGACTCAGCTTAAGTCTCATCTTCTGCAGCAGGTTCCCCCCCACCCCAGGTCCTAGTGATTTCCCTTCTCAGATTACTTTCCAACTATTGGATGTATGTATGTATATCGACACATATATCTATATACATACATGCATATAATATTTAATATATTATATATATACACACAAAAAAATATACTATTTACTTGTTGTCTCTCATATTGCAGTGTGTACTCCTTAAGGATAGGAGCTGTTTTTGCCCTTTGTTTATCCCTAGCACTTAGCATTTTGCCTAGAATTTAATAAATGCTTGTCGGCTGCCAAAAACATTTATCATATTCCTTCCTTGTCACTGTCACCACCCTTGATCCATACTTCATTCCGCACTGAATAGACTATTAAAATAGTTTAATAATTATTCTCCCTACCTCCAGTCTCTCTAGGTAACCTCTTCTTAACTTCATCCTTCACAGCCAGAAAAATCTTCCTAATGGATAGCTTTAAACATATCACTTCACAGATTCATAAAACTTCAATGGCTTCCCAATGCCTGCTGAATAAAATATACACATTCTTTAGCCTGGTATTCAAGGCCTTTCCCGATCTGACTTGAATTCTGCATATTCCTAGCTTTATGTCATACAACTTCCCTTTATATAATCTATGTTTCAGTCAAAAGAGACAATTATTCATAATCTCATTTTGGTCATCCATTATTCCTATAATAGACACCTGTCCTCCCCTCATCTCCCCTGTTGAAATCCTTCTTTTCTTCAAGAGGTAGTTCTGGTGCTACATCTATCATGAAATCTTATTTCCTTTCCTTCCCGCCAGACAGGAATGATTCATTCCCTAAGACTCAAATCTCCTATGCTATTCTCTTTTGATCTTTCCAGCAAACTTACTATATTCTAATTGGTATTATAGTTATGTATGCACATCTTATTCCTCGTACTAAACTTTGAACTCTGTGTTCAGAGACATGTCTAGTTTCATCCTTGGAATTTCTGTATCAGAATTTAATATTATTAAGTTGAACTTCTAGCTATTTTTACCTTTCCTTCCTTGGACCTAACATAAAACTTTTTACTTTTTTATGATTTTATAAATATTCCATTCTTTATATAATTATTGTGTTTTATGCAATTTCAGATCTTCATGAAAGAAGCTTGGGAAAATGCCCCCTAGACCACAGGAGCAAAGATCAACTTTTAAAAATGAGCAAAAAAAGCCAAATAGAGCCCTGACCATCAAAAGCTACTATAGAGACAGGGAAGATCAAAATACAAACTCAGAAGATGACAACAATGTCAAAATGCCTACATGTGAAGCCTCAAAGAGAAATATGAATTGGTCTCAAACCCAAAAAATCCTCTTGTAAGAGCTCAAAAAGGACTTTAAAAATCAACTAGAAACATAGAAGAAATACTGGGCAAAGAAATGAGAGCCTTGCAGAAGAATTATGAAAAAAATAATTCAAAATAAAAAGTCAACATCTTGAAAAAATAAGCACTGAAACTGTCTGAAGAAAACACCTTCTTGAAAAAGAGAATTGGGGGGCGGAGCCAAGATGGTGGAGTAGAAAGATGCACATACACATAGCTCTGAACCCACAACCCATAGAATATCTGTAAAAAGGAACTCACAGCAAATTCTGGAGCAGTAGAGGCCACAGAACAGTGGAGCAAAGGAGATTTCTGTTCCAGAGGGACCTACAAACCTCTCACAAAAGGTCCGTCGTGGTGCGGACGCGGAGCCCAGCCCAGCCCTGCTGCAGCCATGGCACGGAAAGGAGCAGATCTGAGTGGGCTTCAGGGACAGGATCTCCAGCGGCCGCGCAGGTCCCTCCACCCACAGGTGACAGGGGTTAGTGAGAGGGTCTCTTTGGCGGGTTGAGAGGGGAGTGGGGTTCCCCCATAACTCAGGCCCCCTCGGGAGGCAGCAGCTGAGGCAGCGGCAGACCAGGGCTCCCCAAGCAGGCAGGAGTTCGGATCCATTGTTGAAGGTCTCCATGTAAACCCCCTGAGGGAACTGAGCCCGAGAGGCAGCTCTACCCTGAGCTGAGCACCTGAACTTAATCTCACACTGAATAGCAGCCCTGCCCCCTCCCAAAGCCCTGAGGCTGGGAAGCAGCATTTGAATCTCAGACCCCAAGCTGTGGCTAGGAGGATCAGGAGGCTAGGTGGGTGTGAGGAGAATATTCAGAGGTCAAGTCACTGGCTGGGAAAATGCCCAGAAAAGGGAAAAGAAATAAGACTATAGAAGGTTACTTTCTTGGTGAATAGGCATTTCCTCCCTTCCTTTCTGATGAGGAAGAACAATGCTTACCATCAGGCAAAGACACAGAAGTCAAGGCCTCTGTATCCCAGCTCACTCAATGGGCTCAGGCCATGGAAGAGCTCAAAAAGAATTTTGAAAATCAAGTTAGAGAGGTGGAGGAAAAGCTGGGAAGAGAAATGAGAGACATGCAGTCAAAGCATGAACAGCAGGTCAGCACCCTGCTAAAGGAGACCCAAAAAAATGCTGAAGAAAATCACACCTTGAAAAACAGGCTAACTCAATTGGCAAAAGAGGTTCAAAAAGCCAATGAGGAGAAGAATGCTTTCAAAAGCAGAATCAGCCAAATGGAAAAGGAGATTCAAAAGCTCACTGAAGAAAATAGTTCTTTCAAAATTAGAATGGAACAGATGGAGGCTAATGACTTTATGAGAAACCAAGAAATCACAAAACAAAACCAAAAGAATGAAAAAATGGAAGATAATGTGAAATCTCTCATTGGAAAAGCAACTGACCTGGAAAATAGATCCAGGAGAGACAATTTAAAAATTATGGGACTACCTGAAAGCCAGGATCAAAAAAAGAGCCTAGATATCATTTTCATGAAATTATCAAGGAAAACTGCCCTGAGATTCTAGAACCAGAGGGCAAAATAAATATTCAAGGAATCCACAGAACACCGCCTGAAAGAGATCCAAAAAGAGAAACTCCTAGGAACATTGTGGCCAAATTCCAGAGTTCCCAGGTCAAGGAGAAAATATTGCAAGCAGCTAGAAGGAAACAATTCAAGTATTGTGGAAATACAATCAGGATAACACAAGATCTAGCAGCTTCTACATTAAGGGATCAAAGGGCATGGAATAGGATATTCCAGAAGTCAAAGGAACTAGGACTAAAACCAAGAATCACCTACCCAGCAAAACTGAGTATAATACTTCAGGGGAAAAATTGGTCTTTCAATGAAATAGAGGACTTTCAAGCATTCTTGATGAAAAGACCAGAGCTGAAAAGAAAATTTGACTTTCAAACACAAGAATGAAGAGAAGCATGAAAAGGTGAACAGCAAAGAGAAGTCATAAGGGACTTACTAAAGTTGAACTGTTTACATTCCTATATGGAAAGACAATATTTGTAACTCTTGAAACTATTCAGTATCTGGGTACTGGGTGGGATTACACACACACACACGCACACACGCACACACACATAGAAACAGAGTGCACAGGCTGAATTGAAGAGGATGGGATCATATCTTAAAAAAAATGAAACCAAGCAGTGAGAGAGAAATATATTGGGAGGAGAAAGGGAGAAATGGAATGGGGCAAATTATCTCTCATAAAAGAGGCAAGCAAAAGACTTATTAGTGGAGGGATAAAGAGGGGAGGTGAGAGAAAAACATAAAGTTTACTCTCATCACATTCCGCTAAAGGAAGGAATAAAATGCACACTCATTTTGGTATGAAAACCTATCTTACAATACAGGAAAGTGGGGGTGAAGGGGATAAGCAGGGTGGGAGGATGAGGGAAGGGAGGGCATGGGGAGGAGGGAGCAATTTGAGGTCGACACTCATGGGGAGGGACAGGAGCAAAAGAGAGAACAGAAGTAATGGGGGACAGGATAGGATGGAGGGAAATGTAGTTAGTCTTATACAACACAACTATTATGGAAGTCATTTGCAAAACTACACAGATTTGGCCTATATTGAATTGCTTGCCTTCCAAAGGGAAGGGGTGGGGAGGGAAGGAGGTAAAGAAGTTGGAACTCAAAGTGTTAGGAACAACTGTCAAGTAATGTTCTTGCCACTAGGAAATAAGAAATACAGGTAATGGGGTATAGAAAGTTATCTGGCCCTACAGGACAAAAGAGGAGATGGAGACAAGGGCAGAGAGGGATGATAGAAGAGAGAGCAGATTGGTCATATGGGCAATTAGAATGCTTGGTGTTTTGGGGGGGGAGGAGATAAAAGGGGAGAAAATTTGGAACCCAAAATTTTGTTAAAATGAATGCCAAATAAATAAATAAAACAAAAACAAACAAACAAAAAAAAGATTATTGGTAAGGGAACATCTGAGGCTGTCTAAAATTAAGCTATTAGGCATAGGACTTTAGACCAAGAACAATAAGTTAGGGTCTTTTAATTCTTAGTAACACTGTGGAAACAATTAGGTCAAGAGCTTGTGAAGTTAGCAACATAAATATTTGTGTCTTGGTTAATGTTTAAAAAAAAAAATTCTTTTGTGGTCCATATTGTAAATGCTTTAAAAAGAAGTATCACCTGACCAAAAGCTGGAATTGCTTTATCTGTTATAAACTGTGATAAAAATAAATTTAAAAAAACATTTCATTATTTCAAAAAGAAAAAAAAAAAGAAAAAAGAGAATTGGCCAAATGGGAAAAAAAATCCCCTGAAGAAAACAATTCCTTTAGAAGCAGAATTGGTCAAATGAAAAAAGATGTAAAAATACTAACTGAAGAAAATAATTTGTTAAAAGCTAAAAGTGGGCAAGTGAAAGCTAATAACTCTATGAGACATCAAGAATCAATTAAACAATATCAAGAGAATGAAAAAAATAGAAGAAGATGTAAAATATTGGAAAAAGTACCTGGAAAATAGATCCAGGAAAGATAATTTAAGAATTACTGGACTACCTGAAAGTCATGATAAAAAAAACAGCCTGGACAGCAGCATTCAGGAAATTATCAAGGAAAACTGCCCTGATATCCTAGAAGCAGAGGATAAAACAGTTATTGAAAGAATGCACTCATCACCTTCTGAAGGAAATCCCAAAATGAAAACTCCAAGAAATATTATAGCCAAATTCCAGAACTGTCAGATCAAGAAGAAAATACTGCAAGCAGCCAGAAAGAAACAATTTAAATATCAAGGAGCCACAGCCAGGATTACACAGGACTTAGCAGCTTCTATATTAAAGGATCAGAGGGCTTTGAGTATGATATTCTGGAAGGCAAAGGAGCTTAAATTACAACCAAGAATCAAGTACCCAGCAAAACTGAGCATAATCTTTCAGAGGAAAAGATAGCTATTCAATTGAACAGGGAACTTTCAAACTTTTTAATGAAAAGACCAAAGTGAAAAAGAAAATTCAATCTTCAAATATAAGACTCAAGTGAAGCAAAAAAAGGTAAACAGGAAAGAAAAAAAATCATATTATTCAATAAGATTAAATTTTTTACATCCCTACATGGGAAGATGATATTTATAACTCTTGAGAACTATGTCACTATTAAGGCAGTTAGAAGTAGTATACATAGAGAGAAGATGTGGGTATAAGTTGACTTTGATATGATAATACTCAAAACATTAAGGAGTGAAAAAAGGATTATACTGGGAGAAGAGGAAAGATGGAGGCAGAATCAAGTAAATTACATAACATGAAGAGCTGCAAAAGACCTATTACAGTAGAGGGAAAAAAGGAAGGGGGGTGTGAACATTGTCCGAATGCTTACTTACTCTCATTGGATTTGTCTCAAACATGGAATAATATGTACATACAATTCAATGGGGATAGAAAGGAATATACCTTTTTTTCTCAGAAGTACATGGAATTCACCTAAAAACCGATCATGTACTAGGGCATTAAAACTTCACAATCAAATGCAGAAAGGCAGAAATATTAAATGCATCCTTTTCAGATCAACTTGTAATAAAAATTATAAATTTTTATTTATTATAAAATTTATTATAAAATAAATAAATTACAAATAAAAATTGTAATAAAAATGGCCATGGAAAGATAGATTAAAAATTGATTGGAAACTAAATAATCTAATCCTAAAGAATGAGTAGGTCAAACAACAAATCATAGCAACAATCAATAATTTCATCAAAGAGAATGACAATAATGAGACAACATACCAAAACTTATGGAATGCTGCCAAGGTAGGTCTTAGGGGAAATTTTATATCTCAAAATGCTTGCACGAATAAAATTGAGAAAAATTAGATCAATGAATTAGGCAGTCAACTAAAAAAGTTAGAAAAAGAACAAATTAAAAATCCTCAATTAAATAACAAATTAGAAATTTGGAAAATCAAAGGAGAGATGAATAAAACTGGAAGTAAGAAAACTGTTGAATAAATAAAACTAGCTGGTTTTATGGGAAAAATCCAATAAAATAGTAAACCATTGAATAATTTGATTTTAAAAAAAAGAAGAAAACCAAATTACTAGTATCAAAAATGAAAAGGATGAATTCACTTTCAATGGAGAGGAAACTAAAACAATAATCAGAAGTTATTTTGCCCAACTCTATGCCAATAAATTTGACAATATAAGTGAAATGGATGAATATTTGAAAGAAAATAATTGCCCAGATTAACAGAAGAGGAAATAAAATACTTAAATAATCCCATTTCACAAAAAAGAAATTGAACAAGCCTTTAATGAACTCTGTAAGGAAAAGACCTCCAGGGCCAGATGGAATTCTACCAAACATTTAAAGAACAATTAATTCCAACATTATATGAACTATTTGGAAAAATAGGCAAAGGAGTTCCATCAAATTCCTTTTATAACACAAATATGATGCTGAAACTTAAACCAGGAAGAGCCAAAACAGAGAAAGAAAATTATAGACCAATTTACCTAATGAATATTGATGCAGAACTAAATATTAGCAAAGAGATTTTTAAATTGAATATTAGCAAAGAGATTACAGAAATTTATAACCAGGATATTACACTATGACCAGGTGAGATTTATACCAAGAATAGAGGGCTGGTTCAATATTAGGAAACTATCAGTATAACTGACCATATCAACAATAAAAGTGACAGAAATCACATGACTATCTCAATAGATGCAGAAAAAGCTTTTGACAATTTATTCCTATTAGAAACAACAGAAACCATAGTAATAAAGGAAGCATGCCTTAAAATGATAAACAGAATATTCTAAAACCATTAGCAAGCATTATCTGTAATAGGGATAAGCTAGAAGCATTCCCAATAAGATCAGGGGTGAAAAAAGGATGCCCACTTTCATCACTGTCATTCAATATTGTTCTAGAAATATTAGCTTTAGCAATAAGAGAAGAAAAAGAAAATGAAGCAATTAGAATAGGCAACGAGGAAACAAAACTATCACTCTTTGCAGATGATGATGATATACTTAGAGAATCCAAAAGAATCAATAAAAAACTACTTCAAAAAATTAACAACTTTAGCCCAACTGCAGGATATAAAACAAATCCACACAAATCATCATCATTTCTATACATAACCAACAAAGTCCAGCATCAAGAGATATAAAGAGAAATTCCATTTAAAATAATCACAGAAAATATAAAATATTTGGGAGACTAACTGCCAAGACAAACCCAGGAACTACATAAACACAATTACAAAACGCTTTTCACACAAATAAAGTCAGATCTAAACAATCTAAATGAAATGACAATTTTACCTAAGTTAATTTACCTATTCAGTGCCATATCAATCAAATATTAAAAAAAATATTTTGGAAAGCTAGAAAAATAATAACTAAATTCATCTGGAGGAGCAAAAATTCAAGAATATCAGGAGAATTAATGAAAAAGTGCAAAAGAAGATGGTCCAGCCATACCAGTTCTACAACTGTATTATAAAGGAGCAATCATCAAAAACTATTTGGTACTGACCAAGAAATAGAATGGTGGATCAGTAGAACAGGTTAGGTACACAAAAAACTGTAGGAAATAACTATAGCAATCTACTGTTTGATAAATACAAAGATTTCAGCTTCTGGAATAAGAATTTACTGTTTGACAAAATTTGGAAAATAATATGGCAGAAACTAGGCCTATACCAAGATAAAATAAAAATGGGTACATGATTTAGACATAAAGGGTGATACCATAAGCAAATTAGGGGAGCAAGGAATAGTTTACCTGTCAGAACTATACAGAAGAGAAATAATGACCAAATAAGAGAGAGAGAACATAATTAAATGCAAAATGGATAATTTTGATTGCTGGAAAACAATTTTTGCAACCTGTATTTCTGATAAAGTCCTCATTTCTACAATATATAGAGAACTGAATCAAATTTATAAGAATACAAGTCATTTCCCAATTAATAAATGATCAAAGGATATGAACAGGCAATTTTCAGAGGAAGAAATTAAAGATATCTATATTCATGTGAAAAAATGCTCTAAATTACTACTGATTGGAGAAATGCAAATTAAAACAACTCTGAGGTACCACCTCACACCTATCAGTTTGGCTAATATGACAGAAAAGAAAAAGGATAAATATTGGAGAAGATGTGGGAAAACTGGAACACTAATGCATTCCTGGTAGAGTTGTGAGCTGATCCAACCATTCTGGAGAGGAATTTGGAACTATGCCTACAGGGCCATAAAACTGTGCATACCCTTTGATCCAACAATACCACTACTAGGTCTGTATCCCAAAGAGATCATAAAAATGGGACAAGGACTCACATGTTTAAAAATATTTATAGCAGCTCTTTTTCTGGTGGTAAGGAATTATAAATTGTGGCAATGCCCATCAATTGGGGAATGGCTAAACAAGCTGTGGTATATGAATATAATGGAATATTACTGCTCTATAAAAAATTTTGAGCAGGCAGACTTCAGAAAAACCTGGAAAGACTTACGTGAACTGATGCTGAGTGAAGTGAGCAGAATCAGGAGAACGTTCTACACCGCAACAGCAACAATGTGTAATGATATGACAGATTTAGCTCTTCTTGACAATACAATGATCAGACAATTCCAAATGAATCATGATGGAAAATGCTATTCACATCCAGAGAAAGAACTTATGGAGTCTGAATGCAGATGGAAGGATACAATTTTCAATTTTTTGTTGTTTTTAGTTTTTTTCTTCATCATGGTTTTCCCCTTTTTTCCTGATTCTTCTTTCTCAATATGACTAATGTGGAAATATGTTTAACATAATTGTATATGTATAACTTATAGCAGATTGCCTGTTGTCTGGAGGGGAAAGGGAAGGAAGAAGAACAATTTGGAACTCAAAAATCTTTTAAAAAAAAATGAATGCTCAAAACTATTTTAACACATAATTGGAAAAAAGTTGGAAAAGCAAAGAAAATACTCTGAAGTGTAAAACTTAAAAAAAAAGAAAACAAAAGAAAAGCAGTCTTGGCCAAATGGAAAATGAGATACAAAAGCTCACTGAAGAAATGAATTAGGCAAGTGGAAGCTGAAGACTCTATGAGACATCAAGAATCAGTCAAACAAAATCAAAAGCATGAAAATAATAGAAGAAAATGGGAAATATCTCATTGGAAAATAACTGACCTAGAAAATAGATCCAGGAGAGATAATTTAAGGATTACTGGACTACTTGAATCAAGTCAAGATAAAAAAAAAGAACTTAGACATCATCTTTCAAGAAATTATCAAGGAAAACTATTCTGATATTCTAGAACCAAAGGGTAAAATAAAAATTGAAAGAATCTACTAATCACCTCCTGAAAGAGATCCCAAAATCAAAACTCTCAGGAATACTACAGCCACATTCCAGACCTCACAAGTCAAGGAGAAAATACTGCAAGCAGCCAAAAAGAAAAAAATTTACATACTTTAGAACCAGTCAGGATAAATACAAAATTTAAAAGCTTCTACATTAAAGGATTAGAGGACTTAGAATATAATATTCCAGAGGCCAAAAGAGCTAGGATTACAATCAGGAATCACCTATCCAGCAAAACTGAGTGTAGTCATTCAGAGGAAAAAATAGACATTCAGTGAAATGAAGGACTTTCAACCATTCCTGAAGAAAAGACCAGGACTAAATAAAAATTTTACTTTCAGACACAAGATGCAAAAAAAAGTATAAAAAAAGTAAACAGGAAATAGAACTAATAAGAGATTTCATAAGTTTAAATTGTTTATATTCTTACATGGGAAAATGACATAACTCCCAAGAACTTTCTCATTATTAGGGTATTTAGAAGGAATATCCATAGACAGAAAGCAGAGATGTAAGTTGAATGTGAAGATATGATTATCTAAAAAATAAATAAATAAGGGATGAGAAAGAAGAATGCACTGGGAGAAGGGGAAAGGGAGAGGTAGCATGGGATGTTATCTTATATAAAAGATGTCTGAAGAGATTTTACAGCGAAGGGGGAGATGAGGGAAGTGGGGAGGAGAGCACATGTACCTCTCATCTGAATTGGCTCAAAGAGGGAATAATACACATATTCAGTTGGGTGTAGAAATCTATCTTACCATACAGGAAAGTAGGAAAGGAAGGGGTAAGAGAAGGGGGAGGAGCTGATAGAAGGGAGAGCAGTCTGGGGAAGGTAAAAGTCAGAAGCAAAACACTATTGAGAATGGAGACAGTGAAAGGAGAGAGAGAAGGATAAACAGGGAAAATAGGATGGAAGGAAATACACAGTTGGTAATCACTACTGCGAAATTTTTTTTTTTTATAATGAGTTTCTCTGATAAAGACTTCATTTCTCAAACATACAGAAAACTGAATGAAATCTATATAAATAAGAGTCATTCCTCAATTGATAAATGGTCAAAGGACACAAACAGTCAGTTTTCAGACAAAGTAATCAAAGTTATCTACAGTCATATAAATAAATCACTATTGATGAGAGAAATGCAAATTAAAACAATTTTGAGCTACTATCTCACACCTGTTAGATTGGCTAATATGACAGAAAGGGAAAATGACAAATGTTGGAGGGGATGTGGGAAAAGTAAAACCCTAATGTACTACTGGTGAAGTTGTATAATGATTCAACCATTCTGGAGAGCAATTTGGAATTTTATAAAGGGCTATAAAACTGTTCATATCCTTTGACCAAGCAATACCACAACTAGGTCTGTATCCCAAAGAGATAAAAAACAAAAAGGAAAAGGACCTTGTTTACAAAAGTATTGGGGAGATACACACATTTCTTTCAGTGGTGGCAAAGAATTGGAAATTGAGGGGGTGTCCATCAACTGGGGAATGGCTGAACAAGTTGTTGTATATAATTGTGATGAAATACTACTGTGCTTTAAGAAATGATGAGCACGGTACTCTCAGAAAAATCATGGAATGACTTACACAAACTGATGCAAAATGAAATGAGCAGAACTAGGAGAACATTGTATAGATAACAGCAATATTGTATGATGATCTACTATGAATAACTTAGTTATTCTCAGCAATACAATGATCCAAGACCATTCTGTAGGACTTATGATGAAAGGTATTGCTCATCTCCAGAGAAAGAGTTAGTACAGCTTGAATACAAATAAAGATACTTGTTCTTTAATTTATTTTTCTTAGGAGGCTTTTTGTCTGTGTTCTTATTCAAAGAATGACTTACAAGGAAATGTGTTTTGCATGACTGCACATGTATATAATCTATATCAAATTGCTTGCCTTCTCAATGAGGTGGGGAGGGAAGGGGAGAGAGAGAATTTGGACCTCAAAATTTGAAAAAAAAAAAAAGAATGTTAAAATTGTTTTACATGTAATTGGGAAAAAGTAAAATATTAAGAAAGATTTTTTTTTTTAATTTTCAAAAAAATCTCACCTCATTGTCATGTTCTAAATCACACTGCCCAATTTAGTATGCTGGCATATCAAGAATAGGGACTGGACCAGTGATTTCATTGACAGAGGAAACCCCAGAATGAGGAAATATCCTCAACCAATGTAAGTCAGCCCCTTTTCTGAAACTTGGTGTCTCAGAGAGTTGCACAGAGAGCACTGAGAGGATAAATAATTTGCTCAAGATAATATATATTGTATGTTTCAAAAGCAGGGTTTGAATATAGGTCTTCCTGGCTTTAAGGAAAGCTCTTTATTATGACATACTGCCTCTGTGTTTGCCTATTGATGACAGCAAAACTTCCTTCTTACCTGAAAGTACACAAATATAATTTTCTAGCTATATTTTTACATATCATATGAAGAGCCATAACAGTCTCAACCTAGAAAAAAAATGTATATATTTTCAGTTTATGCGGTAAATCTTTTAATTGGCCAATAAACTGAGAAGTCCCAAAATTTCATAGATGAATAATTTCACGATTGCTATCAAGGAACTCACTTGATGTCTACTAAGGATATAAATAGTTGTTCAGTCCTGTCTAATTCTTCATTACTCTATTTGAGATTTTCTTGACAGATACTGGAGTGGTTTGCCATTTCCTTATCCAGCTAATTTAACAAATGAGGAAACTGAAGCAAATAGGATTAAGTGACTTGCTCAGGGTGACACAGCTAGTAAGTGTCTGAGGTCACATTTGAACTCAGAAAGATGAGTCTTCCTGACTTTAGGCCTAGCACTTGAGTATCTACTTCACCATCAGGCTAATCAAGGGAACCTGTGTTCCAATACCAGATGACACTTCCTACCTATGTGATTCTGGACAAATGACAACCTCTCTGGGACTCAGTTTCATCTTCTGCAAAATGAAGAGGTTTTATCAAATGACCTCTGAAGTCCCTTCTAGCTCTTCTATCTCCATGATCCTAAGAATCAGAGTAAGTTAGATACTGTCAACTATTATTAACTTCCATCAAGAAGCTTAGATTTTTTAAGGTTGAAAACGCATAGAAATCTACTGCACTGGAATAAACACTGTTAGAACAAAATGAAAACCTATCTTCCATACATAGCAAATAGGAACTCCTTAAATCACATAGAAAGTAGCATGTTATTAATATGAAAAGGATGTACTAATAGCTTAGCACATTATGCAGCATATAGCCTTAGATGGAACTCTATGATCTCATTGGTATGGGGACTCTCTCACTACTAATCACAATTTTTGCACTTTTTTTATCTTGCGGAATTTCTGCAGATGTCTTTACATAAATACTCTATTAAAAGTCCACTTGATTTGCTGGAAATCTTTAATTTATTCTTTTACTACTTTGGAAGTAGTTCTAATGATACATCTTAAGTTTTACAAAAGTATTTTTCTCACACCTCACTGAAGCACTTGGTTTGCCCATTAGCTAACTATTTTTAAAAAAAGAAATCATAATGAATCTCCCTAGGATATGGAAGTCTGAACTTTAGATAAATATTATGTATATACTTATATGATTATATGTATACATATATTCATGAAGAAACAAAAAAATACTTGTTACTGTATCTAAAGATTAAATTATTATGATAGAGTTTATATACAGGTCAAAATTGAAAACAAATTACTTTATAACAAGAAAGTTCTCTCTCACTGAAACAAAAATAAAACAAATTAATCCAAGAAAGCTGGGATCTAGGCTTGTTTTCATTGCTCTACATATTCAAGTAAAATTTAGAGGATCATACTCACCAAAAACAAAAAAAAAACAAACACTTTGGAAAACATTTCTAAAGCAATAAATCAAATGTAGAAAATATGTATGAAACTTCTTTGTGTACAATTTTTCATACATCACGTTTCAGAGAAAATGCAGGATATTATGAACATATTTTTCATGCTTAAATTATGTTTCAAGAGTCTAGGATCACTTTTTAAAAACATACCCTGTCAATAAACTACAATTTTATTTTTCTTGCCCCTAAGAATCAAATAGAATCTAATGCACAAAAATCAGTTGAATACTTCTCTCGCATTAAAAAAAGTTTTTAATATAAACTCTAGACTTATTTAAGCGTTATTTCATGAAGAACAATGTAACTAAAGTAGGTTTGTTTGAAGTTTGGTTAGCAAGTTAATTCTTGTATTCATCTTTTGTTAATATTAAGTGATTTGTTTCTTTGCTCTTTTGCAACAGTAGTTGCCAAGAGAACCTACATAAAATACACAAAAAGCAACATATTTTGTTACAACAGTAACATTGTGTCTTGAACTTTCTCTTCTATTAATTTCCCCCCCTAATTTTCAAAGCACTATTTTAGCTTTCCCTTTGTGTCAATTACACTCTGAAAAGATTACTGCTAAGAAATCTGCCAGGACGTTGAGTTTCTATATTTTTTATTTTTATTTAAGTGTCAGTACCAAAAAGTCTTGGGATAAATATCGAAGAAATTTCAAAGAACAAAACTGGAAATCACTAGCAATTTATGCTTTTCTAAAAACGCACTAATGACACAACTGTGAGAGACTTCAGATAAGAATCTTCCCCCCTTATGAGACTGGATAAACTATACACGTGTCAAATGCACAAGATTTAGTGAGTGGGCAGTGGCTTTTACACGTCAGGGGGATAGAGTGGTTGGTTATTCAACAGGCCATGGAGGGACTTGGAGAGGATGTCATTCGCTCCATTTCATGCAGTTCGACACAACACCACAAATACACTCACCAGCGGTCACTTGTTGGGATGCTGGAAAGTCAAAGAGTTAACAGAAAATTCCGAATTTTTCCTGAAAACCCCAGAGCCAAATGCAACTTTTCCTTTTGGCAACAAACATTTCTTTTCCCACGGAAGTAAACTAAACTTTCCCTTGGACTTAACCGAGAAATGGGGAAGAAGTTTCTGCTTTTTCCCTGGGTGGGACAGGTTGGACTAAGAGAGCCACTCTGGACTGACTCCTCCGAGTCATCCAAGAAGCATGCCTCCCTTCCCCACTAACCTCCTTCAATGCCTCTTTTCCCTTTGCAGAGGAGCTAGTCTTGGAGCAGAAACAAGGGGAGGCAGCCGCCGCCACCACCACCACCACCACGGCCGCCGCCGCCGCCGCCGCCGCCGCAGCAGCAGCTTCCAAGCTCCTTTCTGCTTGCCTTCCCTCCCTCTTTTTTTTCTTCCAAGACCAGGTTTGCAGCCAGAATCCCCGAGAGATCTCTGTTCTCTCCCAGCTAGCGCCCCGCCGGGGGATACCGCAGCAGGAAGGGATGAATGGAGGGGGCGCGAGCTCTGCGAGGGATCTGGGGAAAGAGGCTCGCGAGGTGTGGAAGGGTGGGGAACGGGGGGAGCAGCAAAGAGAGACCCCCCCTCCCCGCGCGAGCTTGTATCCACAAACACAAACACACACGAGTCCCCTCTCCTTACCATTGCAGAACTGGAGCAGCGAGGAAGTGTCATAAAGGCTGCTGTAACTAGAAAATCCGTCCTCCATCCTGCAGCCGCGGCAGCTCCCGATTTACCCGGTCTCAGCGGCGGCTCCGAAGCCGAGCCTTGGCCGCCGCCGCCGCCGCTGCTGCTCTCGCCGCTTCTCACCCACACACTGAGCTCTAGGGCTGGGGCTGGGGCCGGCCCTGCTGTGGCGGCTGCTGCTGCCGGTTACCATGGCAACCTCCTTCACCCCGCCGGCGCCGCCGCCGCCGCGCGCTCTCCCAGGGCAGCTGCGGCCGCTCGCCCGCCCGCCCGCCTCGTGAACGAGGAAGGCGACCAAGGCCGGCCCGAGCTGGGGAAAGACAGACTCTGCCCGGGAGGGGGCGGACTTGGGGTGGCCGGGAGAGGGAGGGGGAAATAGGCGGCGAGAAGGAACGGGCATGTGTGGGGCGAGGAGCCGGCGCGGGAGAGGGGCGCTCTTTCTCCAGAGGGAAGGGGGGGCCCGAATGACCTCCTGGCCGCCCCCTCCTTGGGCGCGGCAGGTACCGACGGGGCCTAAGAACCAGCAGCGCCGAGGCGCGGGCCTCCCCTCCCCTCTCCCTGTATAACGGCCCCAGGCCGATCGCGCGCTGGGGAATCTCTCGCGTGAAGTAGCGGCCTCCGCCTGGCCGACCCGGGCGAGGGATGGAAATGGCGGCTGGGAGCAGGAATGAGCTTTTTTCCCCCCTTTTTGGGGGAATGTGTGTGTGTGTGTGCGCGTGTAGAGAGAACAAAGGAAAGGGGCTGAAGACACCCTCAGTAGTTGTAAGAGGATTGGAGGAGCTGCCTGAGAGAAGGCGGCCAGACCAAGGGCGGACGGGCAGGAACGAGCAGGCGCTGGGCCTGGGCGCCAAGGGCCCGAGCCTAGGGGCTCGCGCGGGGCCCCCGAGCGGAGGGAGGGGGCCCCCGGGACCGTCAGGGACGCACGTGCCCATCCGCGGGCGAGGCCCCCCGGCAGCAGGGGGCGGGGCCCAGGGGCCACCCGGGGCCGGCCCTCCCCTTCCCACAAAAATACTTTGTTTAAAAAACCCAAATCCCGGAGAGCATCAGTCCGGGCCCGGGGGCCATTCTTATCGTGTCCAGCACCAAACATGGACACACGTAGACGCCTCCTATGATGCTTTTTCCACGAGTTTAGCCCAACTTTAGTCTTGGCCAAGTCCTCCGGTTTTGTTCGAGGCTGCCTGCTCGCAAAGCACGGCCTCCAAGAGCTGGGGCGGGGGAGGGGGCAAAGAGGTGAGGAGTGCCAAGTGCAGAAGGGATGCTTTGGAGAAAGGCCCTCTGACGGGAACCTCTCACTGTCCCGACTTCATTCTCAATGGGCAGTCGTGTATTAATTGTAACACTTGAATTAGAGCTGCTCAAATAGTGGTAAAGGACAGATAGATTTATTCTATACTCACCCTACACCAACCTTCCTTTAATTATTTACTGCTTGCCACTAAATTTATTGGAAGACCTAAATAATCAATATCCAAAGATTTAATTTTTCTTTTTAAAAAAAGCCCAACCCTTCCTTATTTGGTCAATATTCTAAAGTAACTATAGATTAGGTAAATTAGGTAAAATTAGTTAAAAGTAAAAATTTTTTTTTTTTTTTGCATTGTGACATTTGCCTTTTCTAGCCTTTCAATGGAGGGGATGACTCTCATGGAGGTGAAACAGCTAGAAAGCTTTCAGATTATGAAGAAAAGTAAATCATAGGAATACTTCACACATGGGATAAATTCTCCAAGAACTGCTCAAAAAGTGGACAGATGGAATGTCATCATTTGCCCCAATATAGAAATATATCACTCTATAAAAACCTAGTCCCAGTTTTAAGGGTTAATTTTTGATAACAAGCTTTAAGTACCTGCAAATTGTTGGGTGCAATGGATAGAAAGGAAAAAAACAATGAAAAAACAGTCCTTCCTTCTAAGCATTTTGTAGTATTCCAACTGTATGTAATGTATCAACATTGTATCCAATCTGATCTGATAGGTAAAAAAATAATTTAAGAAAGGAGAGAGCTAGAATAACTTTGGGTATTTAAAAAAAGAAAGCATTCTCTCTGAACTGAACTTTTAAGGAAATTACTAAAAGGCAAAGGTGAGGAAGAAGAGTATTCCAGACTAGGAGTATTGACTGGGTAAAGGCCCAGGGAGGAGAGATGGAATGTTGAGTTCTGACACAGCTAGTAGGCTAGTTTGACTAGTTTGTTGTAAAGTAAGTGCCAGACCGAATAAGTCTTATTTTATGCTGGAGGTAATAAAGAACTGCCAAAGACATTTGTTTTATTGGTTGGAAGTAGTGACTTAATCAGACATATGTTTAAAGAAATACTAATTTGTAACTCTGTGGAAGACAGATTGGAGAGGAGAAAGAGACTGGAAGCAAAGAAAATACCCAAAACACTCTTGGGACAGTCCAGGAAAGAGGGAAAAGGAGAGAATGATGTTCAGGTAAAATCTTTAAGACATCTGTTTGACTAGGAAGAGTGCCTGAAAGGAAGAGTCAGGGAGGATTGAGGTTTCAAACCTGGGTAACTAGAATTTGTAGTGCCCTCAACCAAACTGAGAAAATTTGGAGGAAGTGTGAAGTGTGCAGTGAGTACTTTGGGGAATGGCGGGGCCCTGTGTGCAATATTTCAACTGAAGTTGGAAACAACTGGAAGTAATATAAATAAACCAAATAAAGAATTTTAGGAAAGCTTCTGGCCATTTTTATGAAGTAGGGAGACAACAGAGGCCGATTAGTGTGCCATGAAGAACTTTATAAAATGCTCCAAACCAAATCAATATGTTTTGATAATTCAGTTACTTTAGTGCAAATGTGAGCACAGGGGACAATGGTGAGAAATATTTTGGCCATGTGGCTCATGTCTGAGATATAAAAGAGGCCAAAAGCTTAAAGACTACTCAATAGCCTTAACATTTGTAGAGAATGAATACTTTTAAAAAATATATAATCTATTTTTCAGTTCTCAACATTCACTTCCACAAGAATTTGAATTAATACTTTCCTCAAGGAGAATCAGATAATACTTTATGTGGTGAGCCCTTAACACTGTGAGAAAAAATGGAATTAATCTTATACAGGAAATGATTTATTAGTGGTTTAGGAGTCATATCAGAATCAACTTTGTAGTCAGATCATCAATTAGAGCAAGACAGAAAAAAAAAAAGCCTGTACTTTTAACATTTGCTATATCAACAGACTTAAATGAGTTATAAAGGGATAAATGGAGTAAAAAAAAAAGACAAAGATATTGACTTTGATTGGAACCCATTCTTGCAAAAATTTACCCAGTGGAAATCACTGACAACAGGGGGAACAAAAGGGGCCTTTTGACCAACCTATACATACACAACAGTTAGATGGCCAATTCATCCAGTTGCTTCCAAATTATGTCTATTTGGGTCCAGGACTGAATAGAAGGAAGAAATCATTTAGGATTATATTTTAGGAAACCATGTAATACTTTTAATTATTGTAAATTAATACCTAATGCAAAGACCTATCACTTCAATTAAAATGTTCTCTCAGAAGTAATTTACGATTGTGAATCTTGGAACACCATCCAAAAAGTCAGAATTGTGGGTGGCCCAGAGAACAATGGAGAGAAACATGGTGTATACAAGAAGGCTTCAACTTTTTAGTAGTATATGAGATATTGCTCAGTAGATGTGAAAGCATGGGATAAGAAACACATTCAGAACTTTACCAGTACTACTGAGATGTAAAGAAACATACAAAGCAAGGTAGATGGATTGGTAACTGATCTATGAAGAAGAATCACCGAGAATGAAAAAAAGATAGACTATAAGTTACTGAAATTCATGGGATTCATAAATTCACACATTCATGGGATCACATCCACTGAAACAGCAAAATATGGAAGAAATGTTGAATCTTCATTATAAGGAAATTCAAAATATATTTGAACTTTTCAGATGAGAGATCTGAATGATCAACTCTTTAAAATACTAAATCATTTAAACATGATAGTGTCACTAGTTTTTCATGGTAATGTCAAGGTGCACAGATTGCCACTAAGAGAGTTTAACAGGGAAATTCACAAATGAAAGATAGGAAATATATTGCTATTGAAAGAAATAGGAAATAAATATATGAGAATTGGTTTTTACTAGTATACAGTTACAAAAAAAGCATTTAAGTACCTAGTTCAAATGCCTTTGAAATGGAAAACATTATTATTATCCTCTAAATCCAGAGTGTGAAATGTTTTTAGCACAATAGTAATCTCTTGCTCTAAAAGAGAAAAATTTAGCATAATTATAAGGATCTGCATGTTATATCAATTAAGTATAATCTGCGCAGCATAAAAATAGTTCTGTGGAAAACTTTCAAGAAAAATCTATGAAAACCTCATTAATAATGTGTGATTTAAAAGCTCAAACATTTTAACTGAAGACTCAAGTCAACTTGCAATAATTTATGGTTTACTTACCCTCAAAAAACATTATCTTTGTAATAAATGATTTGTACTGTCTGAGACAATGCACAATAGAAACACAGCTTTTCAGTGGCATTAATAGCAGTGTTCTCGCAACATATGAAAGGAGGAGAAAGAATACAATTATGTAGTTCCTATTTGAAGAAAAATTGTAGGGGGGGAAGGTAGAGACATGAAACTTCATGTAAAAACATGTAAGTGAATGCTACCAAAATTTTCAGTCAGTGTAGTACTTAAAGTATTTGAATCACTAAAATCTGTCATTCCGTTACATGTGTTGTTAACAATAAAATTCATCCTATTATGATAGCATTATATGAAGTTAAAAGTAATCATAGAAGCTGAGAGATCACCTTGGCTAACCTCTGATCAGATGAAATAATTCTTTCTAAAATATCCCATCCAGCTTCTGTTTAAATACTTCCAGGGATAGGGATTTTGTGAAGTAACCAATTCCACATTCGTATAGTTCAAATGCTTAGCAAATGCAAATATATGTGTGTGTGTGAGTATGTATTATACATATACATATATTTGTATATCAGGCAGAAATTTGTTTTCTTGCGACTTGAACCCATTAGTCTCAAGTCTGCCTTCTTCCATGGTACAGTCCTTCAGTTATTTGAAGATAGCTATGATGCTCCACCGCTACCCCACCTTTCCCTACCAAGTCTTTTCTAGGCTTCTTCATTTACTCAACCAAGACTTAAGCACCTTTTCTCCCAGGCCAGTTACCATACTGAGAACCACTCTGATTTGTTCCTCTTGAACCATGATACCCAGAATTGGACAAATGCCTCAGAGAATCCTAATCACAGAATCACAGATGTTAGCTTTGGAAGGGACTCCAGCAGCCATCTGGAACAACCTATACACAAAAAGAATTCTCACTGTAACATACTTGACAAATGGTCATTCAGCCTCTACTTGGAGACCTCCAGGGAAGGGAAAATCACCACCTATCAAGGCATTCTGTTCAACCTTTGGAAAACTCTAATACTTAGGAAGTTTTTACTTACCTCAAACCAATGTGTTTCTTTGTAACTTTCACACATGTCCCTCTTGCTATCTTTTCCAACATTAATGTATGTACCCTAAGTGTATAGTTAGAATTGCCCATTTTCAGCCTTGAAAGTAGTTCCCTGTCCCTGAAATTATTCAAGCAGAGGGCCAAGTGACCACTTGTTGAAGGTATCGTTAGAGAGGACCTAAATTTCATGTAGGGAATTAGACTAGAGTACTTCTAAGGTTTCTTCCAGTTCTAGGATTGTATGACAACAGAGTACGTGTGATGGTGGGGCATCCCTAAAGTTACAATATACCTAACTTTCCAAGGGTAGTGGAAGCAAATTGATTATGAAGCACAAGTAAATTTGTTTCAGATCATAAATGCCATGGTAAAGGTATATGTTTCAAACTACTTGTTTACATGCTGGTCACACCCACATCCTCCCTGTACCTTTTGACAGAGAGAGATAGTTCCTGACATAGTACAATGCTTATGGACAAATAATTTTCTTTGTAATAAGTGTTGGAGGTCATTGTCCCCATAATCTTCTCAACTCCTACCAAGTTTGAACCAGCACCATTTCCTGGACCCCAAGCCCAGGTGAGATATCAGTTGAAGAGAACTTCTCTCCTTGTTCAATCTAACTCATGAGCTCTGGCAGGTTACCTTATGTAATTATATTTAATATAAAAACTTTATTCCTTTTGTATTCAAAAAGAAATAAATTATTTTGTCTTTAAGTTTCTTTCGATTATCAGCTTTTTCAAACTTTTAAAAATTATATTTTTAATATAATTAAGGGAGAGTTTTGCTCAGTTTACAATCAAATTTTATATTTTCTTAATTCATTTTCTTTTGCACCCTTTATAAGCACTTGTTATTTTTTTGATAGCACAATGTTAATGGTTTATATTTTAATGTAAAGATATGTTTAATTTTATAAAATTGAAGTAATATTCCTGTTTTACACTTAAAAGGAGGATAATGACTGGAATGGGGAGAGGACTCAAAACAATTTTCGAGCTTTATATGGCATTCTATGCTATGCTAGTATCATCTGTAGAAACCAGGGATGTTTAGCCTAGAGAAGAAAAATCCTTGAGGGTAGGCATAATAACAATCTAAGTATTTGAAGGACTGGCATATGGAAAGATTTACCTTGTTTTGCTTATCCCTAGAGGGTAGAATAAATTTGAGGGGGTGGGAATCAAAGAGAAGTGGATCTTAGGCCCATGTAAGGAAAACTTTCTTATATTTAGAGTGTCTGAAAAGTGTAATTGATTGTCTTGTAAGGTTATGAAGTCATCATCATTGGAAGTCTTCAAGCAGAGGCTGAGCGATCATTTATTTGGGTTGTTATGGAAGAGAATCTTATTTATGCGCAAATTGGACTAGTTTATTTGAGCAGTACTGACTCTGATATCCTTTGAGTCAGTGTATTTTAATATATACTTTAGAAATGATTTTTGGCATAGGTTATTTTTCTTAAATTTTACAAACTAAAAAGAATGCCTTCCCAAGTCTTGGTGCCAAGGGACCCCACCTGATGTTTTTATTTGATATTTCAAAGTAACAAGCAGGTAATATTTGAAGATAAAAATCCTAAAACACCTGAGAAGGGCAACATTGGGGGTGAAAGATCACCGGACTTGGAGTGAGAACACCTGAGTTTGAATCTTTCCTTCAGTTATAGGAGAATGGAAAGTCACAATTTCTTGTCTCAGTTTCCTTATAGATAAAATGAGTATAACAGGAAAGTGTTTTATCAGTCTCAAAGCATAATATAAATGTGAGTTTACAAACATTGCTAGACTGATAGTCTCTACCTTAGTCACAGGCTCTTGTAAAGGATGATTTTAGAGTTTTGTTAGTTGTGTTCAAGACAAGTTCATTCAGGCAAGACCTCAAAATCTTCAAGATACTTTCTAAGCCTATCTCTGAAACTCAGTTATTCAACTTGATTCATATGTTTCTGATCATTCTACTAAGGGAAGTGGGAAAAGAATGGGCGGTGAAAGAAGTTAAAGAAGAGTACCCTTGACAACATCTTCTTTTCTTCCTACCACTTGAGTAGCACCATTCATTGATCTGCTTTTCAAAAAAATTAACAAATATTAAAGAAACCCTTTCTGAAGTTTGTGTTTATTAGCCTCAAATTCTAGCCATGATGCCTAACCCAGACTTATTCTATTTCTTAAAGTTTTGAAATTATACATCATTGTTATCATCATTATTACTTAATACATAGATAATTTCTATTATTTACCAGACTCTGTGAATACAAAGAAGAATATCATGGGGTTCCTGCTCTGAAAGAGTTAAAAAGATAAGGATATAATATGCATATAAGCATATAAATAATAAAAGGTAATATGAGCTGAGTGCCAAAAGGAGTAGCACAGGAGTACCGCAATAAGTATGACAAGTTTAGAGCGTGGTAAGCTTCACTTAGCAAGCAGGTCTTGAGTTGGACCTTGAAGAAAAGATAGGATTTAAATGAGTCAGGAAAAGGGGATCGTATGATTTATAGCTCAAAGGGACCAATAGAGATCATGTAACCTAGCTACCTCATTTGAAGAAACTATGATCCAGCACTGTAGAGTGATTTGCCCAAGTTCATACTAGTAATTATTAAGAGCCAGGACTCTGCTCCCAATTCAGTATTTGTTTTAACTATTCAACAATTTTACATGGCAGGATAATGAAAGCAAAAAGCATGGAGATAGGACAGGTATATTGGGTAAGCCTCTTTGGGTGAAGTGGAGGGTTCCTGTAGGAATCATAGATGCAATTTGAAGGAATCTTAAAAGTTTTACATGTGAGGGAAACGGGCCCCAGATATTAAATGACTTGCTTGTGGTCACTCAGGAAAGTAATTAGAAGCAACATGATTTGAATCCAGGTTGTTTAAATTTAAATCCAACCTTCTTTACATTGTGGTGCTCTACCTCACAAGAGGAGGACTGAAAAATAAGGGTTGAGAAGTAGATAGATACCAAAACATGAAGGATTTAAATGGTAATAATAATCTTAGGCTTGTAGCAGAATTAGGAGATGGTGAGGCAATAGCCAAGCAATCCTGGGTGATATTGTGAAAAAATTGAAAAGCAAGTATAAGCTACTCATTGAAGAAATTTGGCAGTGAAAAGGGAAGAGAGAGGAAATCAAAACTGATGCTTTTCTGGAAAGTTATTTATAAATCAACAGGAATAATAAATTTAATTCTGGGCAGAGTTTCAAAAAATGAACAGTACAAATATACAGCACCACTTAGCAATAGTTCATGTGAAACTGCTATTTTAGAATTGCAGATTCAATATGTTTGAGTATAATTGGCTGCCCTTAATATTAATGAATCCCATTCTATATTGATCAAGTATGAAGTTCAACAACAAGGGAGGTAATGGTCCTGGTTCCTGGTCGTGGCAATGTTATATTCAGTCTGAGTTACACACTTTAGAAAGGATATTAACAAATCAGAGCATTTCTGAACAAAGATCTCCAGGAAGGCAGGGTATCTAGAAATTATGTTACATAAGAAATGCTCGAAGGAACTAATAATATGTGACTGTCAGAAGAGAAAACCTTTGGAGTGGAGAGAGAGAAGGGAACATGATAGCTGTCTTTAGATATTTAAAGGGTTGCTGTGGGAAAGAAAACAATTGCACTTATCCATTGGAGCTCCAAAGGATAGAAGTAAGAGATAGAGAAGGGCAGCGAGCATGACTCTGGAGTCTGAGGACCTCAGTTCAAATCCCAACCTCTGAGGCTTACTACCTGTGCATCCCTGGACAAATCACTTAACATTCCTGGGCCTCAGTTTCTTTAATTGTGAGGGTAGCTAGGTGGTACAGTGGATATAGCACCAGTGCAGGAGGCAGGAGGACCGGAGTTCAAATCTCACCTCAGACACTTGACACTTGCTAGCTGTGTGACCTTGGGCAAGTCATTTAACCCCAGTTGTCTCATCCTGGGTCATCTCCAGTCATCCTGTTGAACATCTGGTCACTGGATTCAGATGATTGCAGAAGTGAGGCTGGTGACCTGCACAGCCCTTCCTCACTCAAAGCAAAGTCAAGTGCAAGTCATGTCATTATTTCTCTGATGGCATGGTGTTCTTTGGCAATGAAGGATGAACACACACATTCTTTAATTGTAAAATGAAGGGATTAGACTAAATTACTTCTCAGATCTCTTGACGGTCTTGATCTATGTTCCTAAATTACAAATGAATAAAATTTCAGTTCCATGTAAGAATTTGGTGGAACAGTCAAAAAATAGAATGAGTTACCTTGTGAGGAAGTAAGTTAATTATTACTGATAGTGTTGAAGCATAAATTATATGACTACTTGAAAAGGATGCTTTTAGAAGGGATTCCTGTAGTAAAAGAATGGACTATAGGATCTCTAATGCCACTTCCAACCTAGGATTTTATGGTAAGTTAGAGGAATATTGAAGTTAAGTGAAGACTTTTGTAAGATAGGAGAGACTTAGACATATTTGTTGAAGTCATTGGAGAGGAAAAATTAAAAATGAAACAGTGAGAGCAGATAATTTATATATTAAGGTTACATAGATCAAATGAAATTATATTTGGAAAAAATCTTTTAGCACAGTTCCTAACACACAGTAGGCTCTATGCAAATTCTTATTCCCTTTTCCTTCCCTCTACAGGAGCCAGGATGGGATGGAATGGGATGGGATTAAGGACAAAGGTGGAAAGAGAAATAGTACTTTCTTTGAAATAGGAAAGTAGATGAGTTAGGTAAAAAAAAAGGATATTTTTAAGTGTACTAAGAATTCTTTATACAGAAATATGTGTCACTTAAATGTCTCTTACTATAAATACATAAAATAAAATAACTTTTGAATAATAAATGAGAGCCTGAAAAGTTGTATTCAAATCAAAACTTTTTTAATCCAGGTCAAATCTTGGGACAGTGCATAAGAAAAGCAAAGAAATCTTATAAATCTTATAAAAATTCATTTTTATATATTTATATTTTGTTTGCTTAAAACAAAGCACACTTCTGTGAGGCTGAAGTATGTCATAGTCCTGAAAAAGATGAACACTAACTAAATAAGATACTTAGAAAAAAACTGTAGAAAACCATTTTTACCTGAGAAGGGGATAGACTTGCTTATGTCCATTATTAATAATGACAGCAAATTAAAATTAATTTAAATTCCTCAGAGTAAAATTAGTGCATTATATATTCTCTTGTTAAATTATGTAAGATTATATTAATTATGTATTGTGTAATAACCAATTAATGCAGTAATAAGATGCTAAGAAATATATCAAAACCTAGTATGACACCACAGTATAGCAGTTTATAACTGGAAGAGACCTTAAATGTCAGTTAGTCTCATCTCCATTTTACAAATGAGAGAGAACCTGAGTACCAGAGAAAGATGAACTGGTCTACCCAAGGTCAAATAGCTGATTTCCTGACTCCAAATCCAGTGCTTTTTCCATCATACCAAACTGTTTTTAATGCATTCTATTGGTTTTTAAATATACTTTAAATTGTTTTCATTGTTCTTCTATCTCCCATACCCCCTTACCACAACATTTTGCACATTTAAGCATAGGAGTCTGGTTCTATGATATCACGAGTATAGGGAAGTCACAGAGAGAAAATCTCCTCCGTTGTTACATATCAACAACTTACTCTGCTTAAAGTGGTGGTTCTCAAACCATTTTTTCTCCTGCTCCAGTATCTATTGCTGTGAGGAATGATGGTATGTTGAATGGGTGGGTAATTTAAGTATTGTGTCACTGTATGGCATCACAGCTCCTCAGGGTGGGTGAGATAAAAAACACGAGAAGCTATATATACTTACCTATTGTAGCTAAAATAATAAAGGATTGCTATGGAAAGCACTCCTTTTGAATAGGAGTGTAGATAGAGGAGGCAGCTAGGTGACACAGTGGATAGAGAGCAATGGGTTTAGAATCAGGAAGACTTCCTCATGAGTTCAAATCTGGCATCAGATACTTCCTAACTCTGTGACCTTGGGCAAGTCACTAAATCCCACTTGCCTTAGTTCTTCGTCTGTAAAATGAGGTGGGGAAGGAAATGGCAAACCACTTGAGTATCTTTGGTGAGAAAATCCCAAATGGGGTTATGGAGAGCTGCAAACAACTGAACAACAACAACAAAAATGGATAGGGTGATGTTTTAAAATTATACGGCGAGGTGTGTCTGTGTGATTTTGTAGAAACAAAGGGGAAGAATGTACTCATAAAACATAAAGGGTAATAACTATCTCTGGGTCACAGTTTTTCTATCTCCAAATCAGGCATGTTGAATAGAATGATCTTTAAGTTTCCCTCCAAATGATAAATTTTGGTTTTTTTCCAAGACAGTTCTCCCAAAAAGCTTAATTCTTACTCAGAGGAATATCAGATGAACTATATAAACAGTGTATCATCTGAAATTTTTTCCTTGCTCTTAAGCAAAATGTTAATTGATTTTTAAGAAAAGCAAAAGAAATACCAATTACCAATTCACTAAATGGAGGGAAATCAAGGCATTTTTGTTTCTATCCCCTCAGCAGGCAGATGTACAGGGACAGCTCCAGGAATCAGGAGTAGGGCTCAATAATGTCAGGGGTTGATGCTCAGCAACAATGGAGGCTTTGAGCCATTCATTTTTCTTTCTCTTGATGTAATAAATTCCTTACTGGGACCCAATGCAATTAAAGTGAAGAGGGCCATCTCCAGGGAACCAAGCACATTTCGTCGAATAGGTTCATTGCCACATAAATTATAAAAAACAAAGACTCTAATCAGTCACTTCTGGGAGGAGCTTCAACTTCAGGAGATTAATTTGGGAAATCATCTGCTCTTGTAAATGACATCCTAGATTTGCATATGAGTTGATGCATACATTTTAAAAAGTAATAAAGAGTTCTCTCTTCTTTAGTAGAATCAGGTACACAATGCTACTAAAAAAACTATGAAAGTCATTTTACAGTTCTGCAGTTTATTCTTCTGCAAAATGAAACAACTGGACTTTTCAACGAATTCCAGGGCTGTTTCTACAATTGCTTTTTGAACATTTCTACCTGAATGTCCTGGGACATCTTAAACTCAACATGTTGAAAATGGAACTCATCCTCTTCTCCATTCTGTAGACTTTCCCACCTTCCTGAAGTCTGCTGCTATTTGCTAGTTGTTAAATACTGTTGCTCCATCAAAACTTCAGATATCTGATCTCTCTCCTTTACCCTCACCACGTCCAAATTAGTTGCCAAGTCATTAAGAGTCTGCTTCCACACATTTCTCTCATTTCTGCCTTTCTCTCCATTCACAGTCACTCCTCTAGATCAAGTCCTTTTCATCTTTTATCTAGACTACTATAATAGAATCCTACTGCTCCTCTTCATTCTCCTCACAGCTTCCAAATCAGTCTTCCATCTACACAAGTAGGATCACATCACTCCTTTGCCCAATCATTAAGTTTCACAGGATCATACAGCTGAATGGAACCCTTCATTGTATGGATGAGAAACTGGGAGCCAAAGAGAGAAAAATTTTTCTCCCCATTGCTTCAATAGTAGGCACACATAGGAGGATTTTTAATAAATCTTTGTTGCAATGAATTGACTAGATGATCTCTATGGTTCCTAGCGACTCTACCATTTTCTGTTCTATGATTGTAAGGTCCCTTTAAGACTTGATATCATGTATTGGTTGATTTTTCTGGATTTTCCCCCTCTTTTTATTTTTATTCTTTGTCATCAGAGATAGTTCCTTGGTGAGGGAGATGAGGTACATATATTGGGAAATACAGGTAATATAAAAACAGAAGATAAGGCAGCTAAGTGGCACAATGGGTACAGAGCCAGACCTGGAGTTAAGAAGACTCATATTCCTGAGTTCAAATCTGGTCATGGATACTTAGTTGCTTTGTGTTCCTGGGCAGGTCATTTACCCCAGTTTGCCTCAGTTTCTTCAACTGTAAAATGATCTGGAGAAAGAAATGACAAAGCACTCCAGAATCTTTGCCAAGAAAACTCCAAACAGGATCATGAAAAGTTGGACATAACTGAAAAATGACTAAAAAACCCCCCAAAGATATCAATTTTTAATCCCTCCTATGCTCTCTAATTCTAAGGTTTTGACAGCTCTGATGCTCTATGTTTCAAGGATTCTAAAGTCCCTTCCAGCTCTGATATTCATAGGATCATAGATCTAGACTTGGAAGGGAACTCATAAATCTATCTAGTACAATACACCCATTTCACATATAAGGAAAGTGAAAGTCCTTTGAGGAATTCCAAAGTGACCTGCTGAAGGTCACACAGGTAATAAGTGTCAGATGCAGGTTCTGATCCTAAACCAATCTGTTCATTTCAAATTCAGTTCTCTTTCTGTTCTCCTATGATTCTGAGATTTTCTCCTCTCACTCCCTCCTTAAAATAGTTTGGCAATCTTTTTCCTCACAATGATAAACACAGTGAGTTCTCCGTAAGAACAGGATTCTAATTGAATGTACCAGATGCCTTTATGAAGCAAGTGACAGGTAGGAACTTGCTTCCCAACTCCATCCATAAAAGTAGTCTTGTAATGGTGGTATACTAGATTTATTTAGGGGTCAAGACTTTTAAAGGGACTGGTCCTAGAGAGGAGAGGCCACAGACAGGAAAAGCTATATGCAGGGCTTCCATTGTTTTCAGTCAGTCCTCTGCATAAGAAAGGCTTCAAGGCAAATATTTTCATTCATAACCAAGAAGAAATAGTTGTAGAGCATTTCCATGTTTCTAAGATCTCTCAGGTCTTCAGAAGCAGGGAATTTGTTATTCATCTTTATATACCACTTCCTCATACAAGACCTTGCACATGGCACAGTATCATAGATTTAGAGTTCAAGGAACCTGAGAGGTTCAGCCCCTTCATTTAATAGATGATAAAACCAAGGCCCAGAGAGGATAAGCAATTTGCCTCAGGTTACCCAAGTATTAAGTGGTAGAGGTAAAATATAAACCCAAATCCAGCACTCTTTCTACTATACCACACTGCCTCTTTAGGTGCAAAATGTTTGCTGAATTGAAAATTAATGGGGCATTAAATATTTTATTCCTATAGTGGCCTGCGAAGGAGTAGGCAATAGATATAGATATATACACATATATATGTAAAGATATACACACATACATATATACAAAAATATCTATAAGTATAAGTAAATATATACAAAATAATTTCAGGAGGAGAAGAGGACTAATATGTACAGAGCAGGAAAGGGCTTATGTAGGAGTTTGCACTTGAGCTGAACCTTGGAGGGAACAATGACAGTAATACATTCCAGGCACAGGGTACAATTATGCATGAAAGTAGGAGATAGAATGTCATGTACAGTGAACAGCAAGTAAACTAGTTTAACTGAAATGTAAAGTCAAGGGGAAGGGAAGGGGGAAAATATTAAATAATTTTAGCAAGGTAGGGTGCAGCTAGTTTGCAAAAGGCATTCAATGCCAATTAAGGGTAATAATTTATTCTAGAGGCGATAGGCAGTCATTGAAGCAACTTGAATAGGAAACTAACGTGATCAAACATATTTTAGGAATATAAATTTGGTAGCTCTGTGGAGGACTGATTCAGGCAGAAAGATACTGCAAGCAGGAAGACCAATTTTGAAGCCACTGCAACCACTAGTCAAGCAGTGGAGAGAGAATATATTAGAGAACATATATGGATACAGTGGTGTCCAAGTAGTAGAGAAAAGGGAAGGGACTTAGATGTTATGGATGTGGAATCAACCACACCCGGCCATTAATTGAATTAAGGCAAGAAGGGCTGTTAAGAGTCAGGGATGAATCCAAGATTGAAAATGTGTGTAACTAGAAGGATGGTGGTAGCCTTGAGGGAAACAGGGACTAAGGAAGAAAGGAGTAAAGAAGTGCCTGTGTGTGTGTTTAAGGGGAAAGTGAAGACTTTAAGTTCCATTTTGAGTTGTTTGAGTTGCATATGGGATACTCAGGCAAAGCTATGTAGTAGGCAATCAGTGATATAAGATGAGATCAGAAGAGAGATACAGTTAGACATGTAAATGTGGAAGCCATATGCTTAGAGCTGGTAATAGGACCCATGGGAACTGATGAAATTATCAAGGAGGGGCTTACAAGGAGAAAAGATAGACTCCTTTGGTATACCTATTTTTAGGGGAAATATGCTCCACGTAAAAATTGAATAATGATTTAGCAAAGGAGACTTAAGGAGTGGTCAAAGATTGGAGGAGAATCAAAGAAAGATTGTTGTCATGAAAATCAAGGGAGCAGAAAGTATCAGAACAGCTTTGAGGCTTTACCTTATAACTATTAAATTGGAAAATATGACTAAAGGCAGAAATAGCCAACAAGGAAGAAGCTTTGAGAAGTCAACCACATTAATATACTGTTAGAGCAGTAGATTGGTTTAAGCATTCTGGAAAACTATTTGGAATTATAAGAGAAAAATAACTAAACCGTTCACACCCATTGAACTAAAGATCTCACTCCTAAACATATATCCTAAGGATATCGTCAAGTCAACAAGCATTTATTAAGCATTTACTTACTATGTGTCAGGAACTAAGCTAAGTGTTAGGAATATAAAGAAAGGCAAAAGCAATCCCTACCCTCAAGGACCTTATACTCTACTGAGGGAAGAAAACATACAAACAGTGATGTACATTCAAGATTTATACAGGGTTAAATAGGTAATTTCAGACAAAAGGAGGATGGACAACAAAAAGTCAAATAGAGGGAGCCACTGGAGTTTATTAATGGGGGTTCTGGGGAAATGATCAGACCTGTGCTGTAGGAAAATCTCTGACAGCTAAGAAGAGATTAGAGTGGAGTAGAGAGATACTTGAGGCAAGGAGATTAACCAACAGGCTACTGCAATAATTCTGGCTGGAGGTAATGAAGACCTACATCAGGGAGGCAGCTATGTCAAAGGAGAAAAAGGGATGTTTATGAGAGATTTTGCAAAGGTACACTCAAGAGGACTTAGTAACAGATTAGATGTGTAGGGTAAATGGGAGTAAGGAATTCTGGATGACCCCTAGGTTGCCTAATTAGGTGATGGGAAGATGGCAGTGCCATAGATAGTATTTAAGAAGTTTAGAAGAAGAGGAGATTTTAGAGGAAATAATAATACCTAGAATTTATATGGTGTTTTAATGTTTGCAAAGTGTTTTACAAATATCAACTCATTTTATCCTGTCAAATGGGTGTTATTATTACCCCCTTTTACAGATTAGGAAGCAGAGGCTAAGATAGGTTAAGTAACATACATAGGGTCACATAGCTAATAAGTATCTGAGGTTGGATTTTGACTCAAGTCTTCTGACTGGAGGTTCAGTGATCTATGTTCTGTGAAACCTAACTGATAATGAGTTCAGTTTTGAACATGTGGAGTTTAAGATATCTACAGGATATCTAATTCATGATGGCTAATAGGCAATTTGATATGTAAGTCTGAATGTCAGCAGTTAAGGCTGAATAAGTAAATCTGAGAACCAGCTGCATATAGAGAACAATTGAATCCATGTGAGCTCTTGAGATCACCAATCAAGATAGTATAGAGGGAGAAGAGAAGAGAGCCCAGGACAGAACCTTCAGAGATACCTAAGGTTGGGTTAACTGCAGAAAGAATAGTGAAAGATGATAGATAAATAGATAGGTAGGTAGATAGATAGATAGACAGATAGATAGATAGATAGATAGATAGATAGATAGATAGATAGATAGATAGATAGATAGATAGATAGATAGATAGATAGGTAGGTAGGTAGGTAGGTAGGTAGGTAGGTAGATAGATAGATAGATAGATAGATAGATAGATAGATAGATAGATAGATAGATAGATAGATAGATAGGAAAATATCCACAGCAGTACTTTTAGTTGTAGAAAAAAAAGCCCCAAAACAAAAAACTAGAAACAAAGTGGGGAAAGGCCAAATAAATTGTGGCACATGAATGTAATAGAAGCCTTGATGAATATGAGCAGTAGTTCATATGCCGCAGGTTAAAAACAACCTCCTCATTTTTCAGAAAGTAAATAAAAACCTAAGAAGGTGAAGCAACTTGCCCAGGTTCACACAATTATCACAATATATCTTGCCATTTGAATTCAATTCAATTCCACACACATTTGTTAAACACCATCTATTAAGGCACTGTATCACATGGTAGTGATCAAAATATGAAAAATAAAAACAATAATAATTTTCAAAGCATTTTAAAAAGATTATATCACTTGATCTTCACTACAAACCTGTAAGAGAAGTGCTGTTATTATCCCCATTTTACACATATGGAAATAGCCCAAGAGAGGTGAAGCACCTTGCCCAGGGTCACACCACTGGTGAATGTATAAGGCAGAATTAGAACTCAGTTCTTTCCAACTCCAAGTCTAGCATTCTATCTGCTATGCCATTGAGCTGCCTAAAAGCATATTCCTTGTCCTCAAAGAGCTAAAAACTTAACGGGAGAACAAAACAGGGATCCAAATAAGCATCATACAAGGTGGAGTGAGATAGAGGCAAATGAAAGCCATAGAAATTGCTCAAAAAATTTTGAGGATTGAAGGAGGACTTTGGGGAACAGAGAAAGTTTCATGAAAGAGTTGCCACTTGAGCTGGGATTTGAAGAAAGAAATAGTTTTCAACAGGTTAAGAGATAAGAGTCCTGGGCATGGAACTAGTGAAAAGAGGTAGGAGAGGGCAAGACTACATATGGAAATGGCTGATTATCCTATTTAGTTGGAAGGTAATACATGACTGGGTATAGTGAGAAATAAGACTGGAAAGCTATGTCTAAATTTTGAGAGGTTAGGAGGTAGAATTTACGGGGAGGAAGAAGGCAATGATAAAAATATTAGTATTTTAAAAATATTTGTCAGAACCAAAAGAGAGGGGAGAGAGATTGACACCAATTTAACTATGTATCTGCCTATATAACATAAAAAACAATTTGATGTGAGGATAAAACAAAACAGAAAGATCTAGTGCCTACCAGATGATGTGGAAAAGAGAAGATTCCTATGGGTCAGTGCTTAGTTATAGTCTGATTTAAGATCTGAGTATTCTGCTTCCTCTCAGTCTTTTTTCCCCTGTCAAATTGCACTCAACAAAATGAATTCATTGATTTAACTAACAGACCGCCAATTATATTGACTTACACGTTGGTCTATAGAAACTAAATGGGATGAGTTCTCACTCTCTAAACTCTACATTGTTAGTTGAAAGTAGGAGTCCTTAACCTTTTTTGTCATGGAACTCTTTGTCAGACTAGTGAAATCTATGGATCCCTTCTCAGAATAACATTTTTAAATGCATAAAATAAAATAGTTAATGTTAAAAAGGAAATCAATTATATTGAAATATATAGTTATCAAAATAAATAAAATAAATAAATAAAACCAAATTCACCAACCCCCTGAGACCTTTCTGTAGACCCCAGCTTAAGAACTTCTGGCAAAAAAAGAACTAGAGCTCCTTTTTGCCATCAGAAATGTAGACATGGCTCAAGGGAAGGAGTTTGAGGCCTTTAAAAAGGGGTCATTGGCCAAAGATCAAAGAAGGTGGGCAAATTATAGCCCTAAAGAAGCACTGGATTATCCAGCACCAGAAACTAAAGAAAGACTTAGAATCAAGATCTGAGAATATTGGGCATGAAGTTTTGATGAAAGCCAGAACCACCATGCTCTAGAAACTAGCTCTGCTAAAAACTACTGAGAATGGAGCCAAGAAAATGGAATCTGGTTGTTCCATCAAGACTTGACCTTGACGGGAGGCAAGAGACAGAAGGGAGAAGCTCTAGATCCTTAGGATAAAGTCCAAATCTTGCTTGGTTTCCTGGTCCTATAGCCTTGAAACTTCTGATACCCCAAGTCTATTTGTGGATATACATGTGGTAAGAACTTTTATTAAAGGAAAAGAGATAGGCTTCTCCTTGGCCATGACATACTTCCGCTTTTTCATCACATGGATTACTAGCTCTCAGGCCTTAGCCTGACCAAATTGGAACATCTGAAACCTACAACTTTTCAAATCCCTTGAAGAGTGCAAAAGGAAAAGGAGGACCAAAAGGATTAGAAGTCTTGTAAGGGAGGAGAGAACACTCCCTGACTGTGGCCTGCTAATAATACCTACAGTAGCTGCAGATGTCACTTCTCTCCCCTTGATGAGCCAAACATCCTCTATTTAATTTTAAGAGAGATAGTCAGTGAGAGACACAAAATGAGACAGAGACAAAGAGCTAAAAGGGTAGCATAGTCCAGTCAAAAGAGCACCCATCTAAGAGTCAGATTTTTAGTTCTACCTCCATCAGTATGTAAGTATGGGACTTAGGCCAAGTTATTCAACCTATGTAATAATAAGGACCCTCAAAATTCCTCCTCAGATACTTCAACATGGCAGGAAAGTGACTATACTTTCAAAGACTGGCAATGTAGCTTGAGCTCTGGCAGGTCCTACCAAGTTGGAAAGGTTTGGGGAATGAGTGGCCCAAAAATGTCCTCTTGAAGCAGCCTATTCCAATCTTGGAAATCTGAAACTGATGACTACTTTTTCCTGATATCAAACTTAAATTTGCCTTTAAGCAACATTCTCCCATTGCTCCTAGTTCTGGCTGTTTTGGCCAAATAGAATAAATTTAATTCTTCTTCTATATGACAACCCTTCAAGTACATCTCCCCCAGATTTTCTTTTCTAAGCTAAACAACGCCAGTTCCTTCAACCAATCTTTCTATGGCATTTACCAAGGCCCTTTACCATCTTGTTTGTGCCCCTCTGGATGATTTCTATTTCATCAATGTCTTTCCTAAACTGCGATGCACAGAACTGAACACAATGCTCCAGATGGGGTCTGACCAGAGCAGAGTACAGAGGCACTATTGCCTCTTTATTCCTAGAAGCAAAGAATCTTTTAATGCTGCCCGAAATCACATTGGCTTCTTTGGCTGCCACATTACACTGCTGATTCACATTGGGACTGAATAGCCTTTTGTCTTCATTTCACACTGGGGAGGAGGCATTTAAGGAGGAGAAGATTCAATAGCTACTCACAGACCTCAACTCAAAAAGGGGTGTACTTAGAGAATCTTGAAGATCAGCAGAAAGTTGGGGAGAGAGAGATAAATGCTACCAATCCTCCCCCTTCCCCTTCAATTAGTGGGAGCCACAGGCCCATTGAAGGCTTGTGGTGTAGGACTTCTGCAAGAGGAACCTTCATACTACGAACTGTCAGTGACTGGAAATTTACATACATCTTTGGGATTAATGTTTTTCCAATCAAGGATTTCTGTTTTGTTTTCTTCCTTTCTACACCACTTATTTTTATGATATTGTAAATGATACCTATACAAGCAGAGAATCAACCTTAGTACATTGTAAATATCTTGCAAATGTTGCCCCTTGTTTCCTGGGTGGTGGCTACTGTGAAAGCAGTAGACTACTACAACAGGAAAGCATGAGAATTTTCCAAAGTATGCTTGAGTCCTTTGTGTCATGGGAGGCTCAGACAGAAGGATTATATTAACTCCCATTTATATAGGATTATGGGCAGCTAAGTGGTGCAGTAGATAGAGTGCCAGTCCTGGAATCATAAAGACTCATCTTCATCAGCACAAAGCCAACCTCAGATACTACTACTTGTGTAACATTGGGTAAGTCACTTAACCCTGTTTGCCTCAGTTTCCTCATCTGAAAAAAGAGCTGGAGAAGGAAATTGGAAACCACTGCAGTATCTTTGCTAAGAAAACTCTAGATGGGGTAACAAGGAGTTGAACATAACTGAAATGACTTGACAACATATAGGATTACGGAATTTTAAGCTGGAACTTTAAAAATCATCTAATTCAAAACATTTTACAGATGAAAAAACTGGGAGGTAGGGATGTAATGGAAAGAGAATTAGATTGGAGGTCAGAGGAACTAGGTTTGAATCTTGGATCTAACACATACCAGCTGTGTGACCTTGGATAAGTAACTTTGCCTCTCTAGAGCTTACTTATCTCCTCTGTAAAATCAGGAAAGATGAATTATATTATCTCTAAAGATTTTCCTAGTTCTCAAACCTGTGAAATTCTGGTCTGTGAAATAATTCAGCTAAGGTAAATAAGTAGTATGTAGCAGTGCTGAGATTTGAAACAAAGAGATTTTGGTCTGCAGTCTTGTGTCACCACCCCTCTCCCCACACCCTTACCCCTCCTATACTATGCTACCTCCTAAAGCACTTAAAGGTTTACAAAACATTGCTTGGACTTGAATCGCTGCATCATATTGTTTCTCAACATAAATGTTGATATTTTTCAGACATGTCCCAACTCTTTTGGACTATACTGTCCATTTTCTTGGCAGAGACAGTGGAGTAAACCACTTCCTTCTCCAGTGAATAAGGCAAACAGAGGGTAAGAGACTTGCCCAGGATCACAGCTAGAAAGCATCTGAGGCCTTCTTGTCAGTCTTCCTGACTCCTGGCCCAGCGTTCAAACCATTAATCCCTCTAGCTGTCTTTCTTTTCTACGGATATAAAAACTTAATTTGAGGATTTAAAACAATAATCCTACCTCAAATACTTACTAGCTCTGCGACCCTTGGAAAGTCATTTAATGTTTGTCTGTCTCACTTTCCTCACCTATAAATGGGGATAATAATAGTACCTACTCTTCAGGTTTGTTAGGAGGATGAAATGAGTCAATATATGCAAAGCGCTTTGCAAACCTTACATAAATGTCACCTATTATCTATCACTTTTAAAAACACTTAAACTGAGTTAGAAAACTTTAAGTAAAATTCTTAACATTTTATACGAATTTGGACAGATTCCATCTAACAGTTTGTATCTGGGCCAGCCCCAATATGGTTCCTTACATTTTCCTTTTCCCTATCACCCAGCAATCCAGAAAGGCTGATTTCACCCTCCCACATGGCTTTGGCACTGCATGCAAAAGAAGAGAAAACTGAATGTCAACCTCTCCTTGGCTCTTATGGAATGGAATTTTCTTGGAAGCTTTGAGAAGAATTCCTTTACAAAGAAGAACTTTAACCTTTGCAAAATGCAACACAGGGTCACCAAGAACTTGCCTTGGTGGCAAAATAGGAGTAGACATCTGCTCATTTGTCCATCGTGCCCTGAGAACAAATGGCATTCCTGCTAAAACTCTGTGCAGAATATGTTTACTCCAGAAATGGCTTAAAACTGCCATTTTTTGCTTCTGGTTTGCATAAATATGAAGATACAAAAAGTGTAAAGGAGGCTGGAGAGGGAAAATGGATAAGCAGAAGCGAGAGAGGAACAGAATCCTAGGAGCTGTTTGCTCACTCAAAAGCAGACATATTTTTGTTTTAGCTGCATTTACATAATGCCAAAACAACCAGTTCAACTGATCAAGAAGTAGCATGGAGTACTGGATATTGCGCTTGATTGTGAACAAGTCACTTCACTTCTCTGTTCCTCAGTTTCCTCATCTGTAAAATGAGGGTATTGGACCCAATGACCTCTAAGGTCCCTTCCAGCTCTAAATCTATAACCCTTTAATTAATTAAATGACAAAAAAAGGTCAAACTCATTGTATGGTGTGAGTTTTCAGTTGAAGGAAAACTTCTTTCGAATTAGAAGCTATCCAAAAGCAGAACAAAGTAGCTCAGGAGATAAAACAGTAAGTCCCCTTCCCTTCACCTCCCATTACTGGAAGTCTTCAAAAAAGGATGACATTAAGAGAAAGAATAGGATTTTAGAGCTGGAAGGGACCATAGAGGGTATCTAGTTCAACTCCTTCATTTCACAGATGACAAAATAAAAGTACATCTAGGGGAAGTTTCTTGCCCAAGGTCATGGGTAGTACATTAGAAATTAAAGCCAGATTTTCTAGCTCCAATCAATTTATATAATTTATATCTAGTGCTTCTTCCAGTATATCACACTGGTCATATATCAGATGTTGTGGAGGATATTACAGCTTGGGTACAGGATGGTCTAGAGACTTTTAAAGACCTTTTCCTAACTCTCAGATTCTATAACTAAACTTTTTCACTTCCAATCCATTTTTTCTGGTATGGTGTCAAGAAAACCTTAGAACAGGCCTACACAACAGATGGCTCATGCAGGTCATTTGAAGCCTGCCAAAGGATTTTGAGGAGCGCAAGAAAAATGTCGTGGATGTAAAAGAAAGTAAAGATGTAATGAGTGCTTTGTCTGTGCCCCACTTAACCTGCTTTCCACTAGTCACTCTTGTGCCTGCCATGTAACTTGGCGAGTGGGTTGCCACTGAACACTTTCTCTTGTTTGTCATGTGATCCACGGCAACAAACCATCATCAGTCTGTCTCTAGTCTAAGAGGAGTGAGAGTCATATCTTTTCACTGTTTTTGGTTGTTACTAAATGTAAATAGTAAGAAAACTTGAAAAATGTATTAAAACTTATACCATTCAAGAAAGTAATTTTTGAACATTAATGTAATTTCATGATAAAATCTTAAGTAATAAGTATAATTAACTGATATAAATTGATATTTCTCTTTTTTATATGGTTTATTTGTAAAGTAGTTTAATCATTAACGATGTCTTTGCTTGGAAAGTGAGGCACTAAAAACCTAATTGTGACCCAAAGAAGTTTAGCCCATTTTAATTTTAGCCCCAACCTACTACCAAGTTGTTCAGGTCTACCTTAGAAGAATATACTCTGTGAAAGTGCTTATTTGGTGGTCCCTCAAAATAAGAAAACACTTCGAAGAACTGTCCCCATTTGTCTCAGAATGCAATACAAAATGAAGTGGAGCTCTAGCCTGGACTGAGTGGATATGTTGGAGATAAGTGTGTGTACTCTCATTCTTGTGTGTACACATTCACACAAAGCCTCCTGAGGTTCCTCACCTATGCCTTCTTGCCAAACTGGTACATGACAATGCAGAGAAGTTAAATGACTTACCCAAAGTCAGATAGCTCATAATTTCATATCCAGGCAATGGCAAGATATGACAAGTTGAAGGACTTTGGGGTCTGTAGCTCAGTAGAGCCAGCAAAAAGTCCTTTTAAAAAACTTACCTCTCAGTGGAAATATATTACACATTCAAAGTAAATACACCAAAGTGATGCATTATTCTTGACAACCTGTCAGTCCCTTAACGGGCCTACATCAGTCTCCTGGAGAAGAAGACCTCTTTTCTTAATTCAAACATTGGCCTTCTCTTTCTTTTTCCAAAAAAAAAAACAAAAAACAAAAAACTTGACCATCTATTAGCGGTCTTATTCAGTCAAAGAGAATTGTGAGAAACTGCTGCCCTCATTAAATTTTAAATGTTCTTTCCCTCTTTGCCAACAGAAATAAATTATTGATGTTAATTTTTGTGTATAGTTAACATGTTAAGTAGACTCTCAATAGCAAATAGAGCCCATTTTCATGTCTAGTGTGACAAAAGAGCTATTCATTAAACATAAACAGTGTTAAAATTCAATTATCAGTTCATGTAACATGATTACAAGCCTTCCAGAGAAGCTATGCGGGGCACACATAAAAGAAGAGGAGATTCCAAACACAAGTATGATCAGTGAAATGCTTCTTGCTGTCTGAATGATCAAGTTGAGCCTACTGCAATAATAATCATTAATAATAGTAATATTAACAATAACAGCAATAATGATAAAAATTTCTGCATCAATCTGAGGCTAACAAAGCACTTTCAACAATCCCACGAGGAAGACACTTCCAGTATGACTGTGCTCATTCAAGCAATATTGAAACAAGTTATCGACACACGTAAAAAAAGGATTCAGTTAAAAAGTTTGAGTTATGAGAGACAACAAGCTGTTTAAAAAAACAAAACAAAATGAAACAAAAAACCCAAATCTATTATGCTAGAAGTCAGAAGGTCGGAATCTAAGACCTAGTTTTGCTGCTTATTACTTGTAGGTAAGCTACAATTTCTCTAAGTCTCAGCTTCCTTATCTGTAAAAATGAGAGAGTTAGACTTGATAACAGCTGAGGTTCCTTTCCAATTTAAATTCTATGATCCTTATGACCTAGGTTCGAACTCTATTGTCACAAAGTAGTTTTGTGACTATTAGTGTCTGTTTTTCTGAGCTTTGATTTCTTCACCTATAAAAATGATAATAGATTTATAATAGTATTTGTACTACTTCCTTCACAGATTCAGGGTTTTGTTTTTTTTTTTTGGTGGGGCTTGAGGGGAACAGGAAACAAGTTTTCTGATTTAATAATCATCTCCTTCAATGAAAATATTGAATTTTATAGAGGTACAGAACCTCATATCTAGAGATTTCTTTTTTGTTAATTTATTTTTATTTTTCAGGTAACAAGTATTTTTTACTAATCTGTCCTTCCCCCTACCTTCCTGCCCCACTGGGCAACTTAAAAAACAAAACAGAACAAATCCCTTTCTCTATATACATAGCCTAGTAAAACAAATTTCCACATTAGTTGTATCCAAAAATGTCTCTATATTTTTTTAAGTTCATCACCTTCCTGTCAAAAGGTGAGCGGTATGTTTCACCTTCATTCTTTTGGACTTATAGATTATTATTGTATTGATCAGATCTCTAAAGTCTTTCAGAGTTGCTTCTCTCTCTAATGTTGTTATTACTGTATAGACTGTTCTACTTCTGCTCAGCTGGCTCTGCATGAGTTCATGAAGGTCTTCCTACTTTTCTCTGAAACTGTCCATTTCATCATGTCTTATAGCACTATTACATTCCATCCCATTCATGTACCATGATTTGTTTAGCTCCTTCCACCAGGAGGACCTCCTAGGGTTGTTTTGAGGAAAGACCTTTCTATTCTGATTATGACAGCTACAACAACGCTCCTTCAGGGTGGTACATCAGGGTTTTCAAAGCTAAGCCAGGAGAGCACAAGCTCTTCCCCCACTCAGGAGGGTTTTAAAGTATGGTTTTGGTGGTAGATTGTACATCTGTCATCTGTCCAAGAGCCAGCCCAGCTAAGGAGAGAGATGCATGTTAACCAAAATATTGCCTTCCCAGGAAATTAATTTTCAGCCACAGCAAGCACATCAGTGGGGGACAGTTAAAATCAATATCAGTGTAGGGAACAACCAGAGCAATGAAATTATGATCTCTAATCATGCAGAAATTTTTATAAAAATTAACTTGTTCTAGACTTAAAACAGCCTCATACCACAAAGATGAAAGGTATTATTATCTCCAATTTACCAATGAGGAAACAGGTCAGAGAGTGAAATAACTTGCCTATGATCACCCAGGTTATGTTATAGGCAAGTTTTGAATCCAATTTCCTGATTCCATAATGAACACTCAGTTTTCCATACTACACTGTCAAAATAGCAATATCTATGAAAAAGCAGTACGTTGTAGAAAGACCATTGAGTAAAGTCAGGAGACCTGGGTTCTTATCCCAGTTCATCACTTACTAAATCATGTAGGTCTTTTGAACCTTGGTATTCTTAATTATGAAATGAGTATAAATTTGCTACCTACATTAAAACATATGCTATCTATTTACAAAGTCATTGTGCAAAAGAAATAAAATCATGTAAAGTCCTAAATCAATAGAAGCTATTATGTTGAACAGAATTTACCTTCATCTGTATTTGTTAATGTGTTTTGTTGTGTTTTGATATGTGTGTGTGAGAGTGTGTGTGTTTGTTCTGTCACTCCATGGTATGGTCAGGTTCTAGAAAGCTGAAACTACTTCCAATACTTCTTTTGCATCACGTCTAACCCCACACAAAAAAATTTGCTAGTCAGTTTTTTTTGTAGTTGGTTCTCAAAAAGGTATCTGACCACAACTCTGAGAAGTGGCTTTTTCTCATGCTTCCGTATCATGGATTCCTAGATACAGTGATAGGCAGCTCTGGCTCTCTTACAGCACTACATTTGGCATGCCTCTTGGGTGGCAGCAAACATGCTCATCAAGTAGAATGCTACCCGTCTGTCAACTTACCCACCTGCTGCCATTATTTTTATTTGGAAGCTGAAGCTACAATGCATCCTGATATATTCTGGAAGTTCAGATAAAGGAAAACTTGGGGCTATGTAATTGAGCACTAAAAAGGACTCCGGAGATCATTTAGCCCAATGTCTCATTTTATAGATGAGGACACTGAGGTTCCAAGCCAATGTTACACAGTCAGTAAGTAGGAGAGCCAAGATTCAATCCTAGGTCTCACTATGACTCCAAATCTATTTCTACCATGTAAGGCATTTGACTCTTACAGTACTGGAATTCACAACTCCCTCCCTCTCTCTCTCCATATATATACAGAGTCCATATACATGTGTGTGTGTTTGTATGTATATATGTATATACACATACATACATATATTTTTTATACAGACATCTCTGTGTATACATATTTAATGTATACATTAAACACATATATTTGAATTTGTGACCTGTTAAGCACCAGAATCAGAAAGATTTTGTTTTCAATCCCCTATCTGATACTTTCTAGCTTATAAAAAACAAAAGAGATGATGGATAAAAAAGTGCTTTCTAAATCCTAAAGTGCTATATAAATATCAGCCATTATTTCTCATTATTAGAGCAAGAACTTAGACTACAGTTCAAGCCTTCTGACTTTAACGTTTATTAGGGTAAAGAAGCCACAAAAGGACAACTTGAAGGCGACGAATTGAAGGGAAGTGCAGCAGTTGTATGCCTTTGCCTAGATAGAGCCTACTGGGTTGATTACACATATATGTGCTCCAGATCTTTTTATTAGCACCAACTATATTGTAGCCTCTTTCTTTTTTATTAACCAGCTTCCTGAGTCACTGCTTAGCTGCTAATAGTGTGTAGTCTTGTATTATTGCCATCATTCTGTCATGATTCAGTCTCCTCAAGAAATGGTTCTACCCATACATGACTACTTCTTCTGTGGAACTTGTCAGACCTATACGCCACCCGTTAACACCCCCCAGCTTCTCCCATGCCTGAAATTCTTTTAATAGAGGCAAAGAGATGAGGCTTAGTATATAGACAACCTAAAACAAAGCATCACATTAAATTACATTCATGTCAAGGTATAAATGATTCATATATAATCCATTTCTGGAAGCAGGTTTTGATGGGGAGAAAGGGAAGGAGCATGAGAATGAGCACGTGTAATAGAATGAGGGAATTTGAAGATACAGTTTGCCAACATAGTTTTGCTGCCAATCTATTTCTTTATGTAATAACAATGATGATAATACATTTCTCAAGTACTTCAGTGCTTACAAAACACTTTTCTCACAATCACCCCATGAGATACAAAGTGCAGTTTTTATTATCTTTATTTTTGCAGATAAAGATACTGAGCATCAGAAAAGTGAAATAACTTGCCCTAAAACATTCAGCTAATAAATGTCAGTGAGGACTTAAATTCAGGCCTTCTGTCTCAATGACCAGTGTTCATTTCAGATGCTTCTCTCCTCTTTAAGTCAAATGGTATGCATATAGAGTTCCTCAAAGTTCTTATCCCATTTATCTCACAAATGTTATTGGGGAACTAGGAAAAAGTCTAAATCCCAAGTACCTCTTTCCATGAAAATTATCTGGGATTTCCAATTATGATCACAAGATGGATTTTCATTCTTATAAATCTATAACCATATGAAAAAAGTTCTATGCCACTAGTAATTAGAGAAGTGAAGTGAAAGCACTTCTGAGGTTCTACCTTAGACCCATCAAACTGGGGAAAAATTATTAATGTTGGAGGGGCTGTGGGAAAACAAGTAATGTTGGTGGAGTTTTGAATGACCCCAACCTTTCTGGAAAGCAATGTGAAAGTTTGCATAAAAAGTGCACCCCTTTGCAATACCATTGATATGTCTACATACCAAAGAAACCAAAGAAAGAGGAAAAGGTCCTGTGTGTTCAGAAATACTTATAGCAGCTCTTTTTTGTGATGGCAAAAAGATAAGGATATGCCCATCGATTGGGGAACAGCTGAATAGACTGTGATATATGGATGTAGTGGAATACTGTTATGCTATAAGAAATGAGAAAAAAAATAATTTCAAACAGACATGGAAAGATGTATGAACTGCTGCAGAGTGAAGTAAGCAGATTAGAAGAACAATTTGTACTATAATATGAATATTTAAAAACAGTTTTGATAACTTGTGTGAGCTCATGAAGAATTAAATGAGAACAGGGAGAACAATTTATACAATACAAACATTGTAAAAACAAACAACTATGAAAGCCATAAAGATTCTGATCAATATCACCATCCATAATTCCAGACATCTAGTGATGAACCATTCAATCCACTTCTTAACAGAGGTGATGAGACTCAAGGTACAGAGTGAGACAGATATTGTTCGGGCACATACAATTTTTTTGCCTAACCATACGTATTTGTTATATGAGTTTCTTTTGTTTTCTTTTTTAATAGAGTATGAGAGAGAAAGAACATAGTTTTCTTGTTAATTAAAAAAAACCCTCCATTTAAAAAAAAAATCTGTGGTACTTGTTATACTTGTCAAGTGAAATTTAGTTTAGTGTTCTGCACTGATGGCAGAAAAAGTAATGGTAGCAGATTTACTCTTAATTTCCTAGTTTTACTTTCTGTGCTGCCAAACCATATCATATATCTTGAGCAGATCAAAGACAGTGAGGTAGAGAGGAGATGATTAATTCACTTATCACATATCCATGTTTTTTTGGCAGTAATTCTGGAAACAGAGGATATAAGATGGCAGTTGTCAGCTGCTTATCTTTTGGGATCTTCTTTTAATGCTGCCAACTTCAGAAAAAATGCACACACTCCCATATTTTCCTGATAGTCCCACTCCACCCAGAAATTTTGACTGAAAGAAATAGATCAATGAGACAATAGAGAAAAGAGGCAAATGCTTTCAGGTGTCTATTCCCTAGATTCCTAGACTGCCTTATCCTTTGCCCTGCTATGAGATTGTGGTGTTGGGAGGAAAAAAAGCTCAACAAGAGAAGAGGTGCTGAACCACAGCCATGGGCACCTGACTGTTGGACGCACCAGCCACAGAGAGCAAGCAGCCATAGTGGCTTGCAGCAGGGCCATCTTTTAGCAATGGTGAGAGCCTCCACCTGATGTGTATAGGACCAGCCAGAGCTGAGACCTAGGCCAAGAGCTGAGATGCAAACTCTGCCCAGAACCACCGGAGTCAATGCTGCCAGGGAGAGTCAAGTCTGGTGCAAAGCAGTTTTTGAAGCTAAATCAGCTCATAAGATGGAACAAATTTCTCTTCCCAGCATTTATTTGTCCTCCAATTGATATAGAACACCAACCTCTTAAAAGGAGTTCCAGAACCATAACTAACCCCTTACACCTTTTCCTCTGCCCCTGGATATAGTGCATGTGGTCAGAAAAATTGGCAGGAGGCCATTGGACTGAGCACTCCACACAATAGCTTTTAACAAGCATCCTCATTTTCTTTTCTTTAAACAATAGAATGTGTGTAGCAATGTGTGTGGGTTTTCTGCATCATCATCATCAACAGTACAGAGGCATGAATAAGAAAGGGACTTTCACTTCAAAAGTGAAAATATATCCTTGAGGACAGAGATGGGAGGTTTTCTCATTTTAGTAATTTTGGTAGTATGATACCAATAGAATTTATTATCATAATACTAATGACAATTAGTGTGTCATTACTAAGGATACTATGATTCAGTAATTTATGATACTAAAGTAATTTGCTGTCATATATGTCTAGCTCCATATAATAATAATTTCCAGCATTTATATAGCACTTTAAGGTTTGCCATGTACTTTATGAATATTATTTCATTTGATCCTTATAGTAATTCTGGGAAGTAGGTGCTCTTGCTATTATCATTTCACAGATTAAGAATCTGAGATAAAATGACTTTCCCAGGGTCACCCATTTATTAAGTGTCTGAGGCAGGATTTGAACTTGGGACATGGTGACTCCATGTCGAAATGCTCTGTCTACTGTACTTTCTAGTTGCTAGGTCAGTGAAGGTTTCCCTTACTGGTTAAATAATTAAAACAATACCCTGCTTCCTGGAAGTTTGCAGAAAACATAATGGTGAACCAATGGCAGGCTGCTGTGCTCTTTCATTTCACTTGGGAAAGTCTGCACTGCCTGTATCCACCATCACATACATATTACATATATATATATATACGTGTGTGTGGTAGCACAATCAAATCAGTCGATACTTAAATTAGCTCAGGCTATTAACTGGAAGGTCAAAAACTGAAGATGAAGCTTAAATACTTTGGCCACATAATGAGAAGATGGGACTTATTGGAAAAGTCCCCGATGTTGGGAAAGATTGAAGGCAAAAGGAAAAGGGGATGACAGAGGATTAGATGGATAGAGATAATAGAGAATAGAAGGACTTGGGGTCATGGAGAATTGGACACAACCGAACTAAACAGAAGCAACAACAAAATGTGTGTGTATATTTTTTGTGTGTATTACATATATGTGTGTGTATGTATAATATGTATATATAGTCAAGAATTTCTCAGTGCCAGAAGATTCCAGAGAGAATTTTAAGAGTGTTTGTTATTTTTAAATACATAATATGGAATATTCAAGTTAATCTGTGCTCTAATTACTTCTAGAATTTTCTCTAATGATACAGATCACAAGTTATCCATTTCTTCCCATACTGTGTGACTCTTCATGTTCTCCCAAAAGTTTACCACAGAGGGCCCACTCTACATCCTAGAGGCTTTCCTCTTTTCCCCTGATAGTGTGAGGATACCAATGGAGCGCTCTGACTGTCTATCCCCCCTCATGTTTGAAACACAACTAGCCTTTCTTCTTTTTATGACATATACCATGGTGCCTTTTTGGCTCCTGCTCTTCAGAGAGCCTTGCTCATTATCTGCAGCAACATGCTGACATTTATTTTGCTGCTCTCCATCACTCTCTGGATGATAGCAACTTTTATTTTCTCAGATGCAGTTATGTTCCACGTCTTGTGAACATACAGTAACACCCGTCTGTTTGTATGGAAAAGATGGGCCTGTGTTTCCATGGGAAGCTTAGAGTCATAAAATGGCCTTTGCAATTTGCCAAAGGCATTATAGCCCATTCTCCTTCTGTTCACCTCTTGGACCAACTTGTTGTCTGACCTAAGGCTCTACACTGGATGTTCTCCATCACAGTTACAGTTATCTTTGGTCAGCACACATCTCCATCATTTATGACTTGCCTGATATTTAGTATCAAAGAGTATTAAACAAAATTATTCTTCTGTATCTTTCAAGGAATCTTAAGTGATTTTCACATATAGATAGGAGAACTTTATCATAAAAGAGCCTGTAAGCTAGCATTTTCTCCTACTGAATGGAATTCTTTAATAATCAGCCAACACTGTAGGCTCTTGTAGTCTCTATATATTTCAGTCAATCATGAAATGGTAAAGATGTGGTTCTTTTTTTACTATTATCTGCAAAAGCCTATTTTCTCTATTCTAATACCCCTAGTGGGGGCAGCTAGGTGGTGCAGTGGATAGAGTACCAGTGCAGGAGTCAGGAGGACCTGAGTTCAAATCTCATCTCAGACACTTGACACTCACTAGCTTGTGACCTTGGGCAAGTCACTTAACCCCAATCGCCTCATCCTGGGTCATCTCCAGTCATCCTGATGAATATCTGGTCACTGGATTCAGATGGCTCTGGAGGAGAAGTGAGGCTGGTGACCTGCACAGCCCTCCCTCTCTCAAAACAAAGTCATGAGCAAGTCATGTCATTATTTCTCTGATGGCATGGTCTTCTTCAGCAATGAAGGATGAACACATACTCCCAGTATAAATATCACTTATTTAGTTTTTATATTGATGATTCTCCTATAGACTTTATATAATGGTATAAGGTTATAGAGTTTAGGAGATAATGATGTTCTCTTGGGTGCCTTTATTTTTCTTAATAAAGACTTGGAATTTTTGAGATTTGAAGCTAAATTTGCTCTCTCTATATTACAGCACTATCAGGAAGAATTGAGCTAAGCACAGACCCCTCTAGCAGCATATCACTAGAAATATAACTCCAACATGATACTGAACCATTAATTGACCCTCTTTTGGGTCCAGCTATTCAGCCAGTCATGGATCCATAGAACTGTAGAAATTAGACCACATTTCTGCACCTTGTCCACAAGGAGATCCATCATTAGTGGTCCAACACAATAAGAACTGTGGGTTCATTTATTCAGCACCAACTGTATACCCCACCTCTGTGCTAGACATTGGAAGAAAAGGATTACAAAAGAAGTATAAGACATAGTCCTAAACTTCAAGAACTTTATAATAATATTATTATCTATAATAATGTTATTAAATTATTACTTTATAATAATTATATTTATTATGACCCTATGATGATAATATTATCATTACTTTATGATAATAATAATAATCTAATGTAACAAGGAGATAAATAATCCGTGCTATTAAACATGTTATAGTTGGGAAGTCAACATTTATGGAAGGGAACAAAATTCAAGACCACTGTCATTCAATGCTACTTCAAGAAATGCAACAGTTGGTAGTGGCCAGAGCGTGTTTGGCCTCAAGACATTTGAGTTTGAAAGCTCCAACTCTGTGTGTGATTCTGAGAAAGTGACCTCACCTTTCTGAGTGACAGTATCTTCATCTGTAGAAGTGGATACTAGAACTACTTATGCCACAGGAGAGTACTAACTGAGGTGCTTTGGAAACCTTAAAGTATTCTCCAAACGTGAACTATTAATAGATGGAGAAAGAAACTGGCTAAGAAAGGACTGCAGCTGGGCCTTGAAGGGGTAGGTAGGATCAGAGTAGGCAGAGGACTGTGCGGTGGTCATTTCAGAAGGAAGGCATAATGTGAGCAAAACTGGGGCAAAAAAAAAAAAAAGAAAAATCAATTCAAATCAACAAATATTTATTGAAGTCCTATTCTATGCAAAGCCAGGCTATAAAGTCTTGACAAGCTTCTCTCACAAATTTGGGCAATGATACATAAATGCTTAATTCAGAATGGTTGGCTATGAACAGCTTTTACATGCTAAACAATAATATAAAATAACTGTCGCTCTGCTCCTGAAGAATTTAATGGAAAGCCAGCATCTGTGCTTTTTGGCAGAATCAGTGACTACATCTGAGTCCATAAATTGCACATCTTAGAAAAAGGCCCGAAGATAAAATAGGCTACTGATACTCTGAAGGCTGAAGCTGGCAGTAACTACCACAGCAAACAATTATTTCAAACTTGACGATTTCATGCAAAATATAATTGCCGATAATAATAATAGCTAATATTCATATAGTGCTTACTACATGTCAGACACTGTGTTAAGCAGCTTTGCAATTATTCTCTCACTTGATTCTCACAACAGTCCTGGGAGGTGAGTGCTTTTTTTATATCCTTTTTACAGATGAGGAAACTGAGGCAAAGAGAGGTTAAGTGACTTGCCCAAGGTCACACAGCTAGGGAGTGTCTGAGGCTAGATTTGAACTCACAAGTCTTTCTGATTCCAGGCCCAGGGCTCTATTCACTGGGCTCCCTAAACAGAATTTCCTGTGATATTAGTAAGTTGTTACATTGTGGAACAAGCACTGAGAGTCAGGAGACCTGCATTTTGGTCCTGGATACATCACTAACCTCTTCATGAACTTAGGTAAGACGCTTTCCCTTTCTGGACCTCAATTTACCCTAGCAGAATCATAGCTGATGTCAGAGCTAGAGCTAGAAGAGATATTAGAGGCCATGTAGTTCAACCCCCCCACTTTATAGATGACAAAACTGAGGCTAAGGCAGATTTAAGTCATATAAATAGAAAGCACGTGTCCTCAGGTTCTGTCCTGGGCTCCTTCTCTCTACCTTCTATATTCCTTCACTTCAACTCCCATGAATTAAACTACTGTCTTTATGCTGATGATTCTTAATCTCTCCGCTTTCTCGTACTACGTACTGTTCAGTCCAGGGACACCAACCTCCTGGTTATTCCATGAACAAGACCCTCCATCTCTTGGCTCCAGGCATTTTCTCTGGCCATCCCTCATGCCTGGAACACTCTCTCTCCTTCACTCTGACTACTGATCTTCCTGGCTTCCTTGAGTCCCAATTAAAATCTCACCTTCTACTGGAAGTCTTCCCCAGCTCTTCTTAATTCCAGCGCTTTCCCTCTGCTAACAATTTCCTATTTATCCTGAATGTGGCTTACTTAGTATTTGTTTGTATTTTGTCTCCTCCATTAATTAGATCATAAGCTCCTTTAAGGCAGAGACTATTTTTGGCTCTTTTTGTATCTCCAGCACTTAGCACAGTGCCTGACATATAGTAGCACTCAATAAATATTGATTGATTGATGGATTGATATTTATAATAAGAATAGGATACGTTAGGTTCCATTGTTTTATAATATATGTCTGTGTGAATATTGCTAAATACAATGGCCTTTTCTCAGTTCTCCTTCTAATTGACGTCTTCACCTTTTCAGACATTCAAAACCCCTTCCTGCTGGATACTTCCTCGTTCTATGATTTTTGTGATGTACTGTTGCTTGGTTTTTCTCCAACCTGTCTGAACTCTCTTTGTTCTGCTTTGCTATATTTTCATGCATCTCCCACCCATTAGCATCAATGTCCGCCAAGGCTCTGTCCTAAGCCCTCTTCTCTCCTGTCTTACATTCTCTTTCTGTGCTCTCATCCGTTTTTGATGATTCACTTATCATCTCTATGGAAAAGTCTCCCAGACCAACAGATTCATCTCTCATCTCTGTCCTGGACTTAAGCATTAATTTCCTGATAGAAATCTTCACTGGAATATCCCATTAGCACCTTAAACGAAACACATGCAAAAAGGACTCAGTATAATTTTTTCTAAAACCTATACTTTTTTCCAAATTTCCTTATTTCTGCGATGGGTAACACCACCTTCTTAGTCATCTAGGTCCACAACCTTGGAGTTATCCTCAATTGCCATGTACAATTAGTTTCCAAGTTTCATTCATCCTATCTCCAAATTCAGCCTGACATCTCTGACACCTTTCCCTTTCTCAACTCATGCAATCAATAACTCTAGTCAGGCCTAGTATATTGCAATCACCTCCTAATGGTTCTTTCTGTCTCCAGCCTCTACCCTTTCCAATATTCCCCAGAAAAAAATCTGATTGTATCACACACTTCCACTCAAAAATATTCAGTGGCTCCCTATTGCCTCTAGGATAAAATACATGTCTATTTTAAGCCCTCTGCAATCTGGCTTCCACTTATCTTTCCAGGCATTTCATATTACTCCCTTTCATATTCTACTTTCCAGCCAATCTGGCTCACTAGCTTTTGCCAGGATTTGACATATCATTTCTTTTCTCTGGGCCTTTGTACCGTTTGTTTCCCACTTCCCCCTCTCCACCCCCATCCCTATGCTTGGAATTCATTCTTTCCTCACTTCTGCCTCTTAGAATGCCTGAATTCCTTTAAGGCTCAGCTCGGGTCCACCTCTTACAAAAAGCTTTTTTGGACCAGCCTCTCCAGCTGCTAGTGCTCACTCAATCCTCAAATTATTTTGTATTTGCTTACATGTGTGTGTATGTGTGTATGTGCATGTATGCACAGATATGTTATGTAACTTACTCAGAATATACACTTTTTAATGCAAGGATGTTTTGCGCTTTTGGTCCCCAGTTTAGCATAGCTATGTGCTTTGCACATAGTAGATATTTAATAAATGGATGTTGGATTAAATAGTTTCAAATTATTATAAAAGGCAATTAATCAATAACTATAAGTGTTACTATAAGTAAATATTGAGAGACAATTAAGCATAGTGTCTGGAGAACTGGGCCCAAAGTCAGGAAGGTACAGGTTAAAGTCTGACTCTGAGGCTGCATGACCTTAGGCAAGTTATTTAAGTTGTGAGTTCTCTAGGTAGCTTTGTATGGCTATAAATTATAGAGAAAGCAATGACCTATATTGGGAGATAAAGTTTCTCACCAGGGGTTTCCCCTATACCAAAAAAATCACTGACCCAATCCCTATCCCTTTTAAAAATAAATATAGCCCTGCATCACCATAGAGATGCTTTCCAAACATACACACACACCACACACCCCACCCCACCCCACACACACACACAGACACGCACATAATATAATACATATGCTAGGAATACATACATATACACATGGTGTGTATGTGTGTGTACATGCTAGGAATTTAGGGAAAGAGGAGAGAGGAAGCCAAGGCAAGTCTGAAGTCATCTTCCATCTTGACACTTGAAGGACCTTGCAAAGTTGGGCATTTAAATTCCTTTACCCCTCTTTACAAAGACTATGACAGCTGCTGTTCAGAGCCGTGTTGTAGCTACAGCTGGAGCAGTGGGTGGGGTTGTGGTCATGCTGTCAGACCAACATACTAGGCAATGATTGGTGAGACCCTCCATCCTCCTGCCTCTGAGTCAACATGGACTCACTTTAGGAACTGAACAGCTTCTTCGAGATTCCTTTGCTCTTTTGCCCGTGAAAGGGGCAGAGACTAGATAGAGAAAGCCAACTAGATAACTGTAGTCAGAAGCATTTTACAGTGGCCATTGTAATTTCCAATGAATTATACTCCTCTTCCTGCTGGGTTTTCATTGTTATATAAAAGAAATGGGCAACCACTAACTCTTATTTTGTTCCTGATGTGTATGTGTATATGTATATATATGTATATATACACACATATATATATCTGGATATATGTCTGGATAGTGGCCAATGTTCTCGTACCTTCCCAGTCACCAATGGAGTGAAACAGGGCTGTGTGCTTGCTCCCATGTTTTTTAGCATGAGGATGAACATGGCGTCAAGGTCAGCTACCGAACTGATGGTAAGTTCTTCAATTTAAAAAGGCTACAAGCCAAGACCAAAGTAGAGGGAATGTTGGTGCATCTGTTTTCAGATGATTGTGCACTCAATGTAGCCTCTGAAGCTGAGATGCAACAAAGTATGGATCAATTCTCTGCTGCCTGTGCTAATTTTGACCTAATAATTAAAAACAAGAAAACACAAGTGTTCCATCAGCTACTACCACATCATTCATACGTGGAACCATTGGTTACAACAAATGGAGAAGTTTTGAATGCTATGGATAAGTTCACCTACCTTGGTAGTGTACTTTCCAGGGATGTACACATTGACAGCAAGGTTGAAGCACCCATTGCCAGAGCTAGCTCAGTGTTTTGGAGGCTCCAAAGAAAAGTATAGGAGAGAAGAGGTATTAGACTGACTACCAAACTGAAGGTCTGCAGAGTTTTTGTGCTGACCTCATTGTTGTATGCCTGTGAAACATGGGCAGTCTACAGCACCATGCCAGGAGACTGAATCACTTCCATTTGAACTGTCTTAGGAAGATTCTGAAGATCATCTGGCAGGATAAGTTACCAGACACTGAGGTCCTTACTCAAACTAAACCGCCAAGCATTCAAACTATGCTTCAGAGAAGGCAACTCTGATGGACTGACCATGTTGTTCGAATGCAAAATGTACGCTTGTCGAAAAGACTATTTTATGGAGAACTTGCATGGGGCAGGCAATCACAAGGTGGCCAGAAGAAATGATACAAGGATACTCTCAAGGTCTCTCTCAAGAACTTTGGATTTGATTGTGTGACATGGGAAACACTAGCACAGGACCACTAAGCATGGCGTGCCCACATCGGAAAAGGTGCTGTGCTCTATGAGCAAAGTAGAATTGAGACAACACAAAGAAAGCATAGGATGTACAAATTTGGAGTATCCACCCCAAATATTCACATGGATGATTATCTGTGCTCAATTTATGGTAGAGCATTCCGAGCTCATATTGGTTTGATCAGCCACAGGTGGACACATTGAACCTTGAGTTTATCATGGTGATGTCATTTTGGCCCTCTTCAATAACAAAGGACAACAACCATGACCACCATATATATATTGTAAATATCAGGCCACTGGACCCAGATGGGTCTGGAGGAGAAAGTGAAGCCGGTGACCTTGCACAGCCCCCCCTCACTCAAATCAAAATCAACTGCAAGTCATGTCCTCATCTCCCTGATGTCATGGTCTTCTTTGAAAACAGCAACAACAGTAGCAATAATATATATTATATATACATACACAATACACACATATATGTATAAATGTGTATATATGTACATGTATATTTGTATACATTGCTGCAATAGCAGTTTAAGGAAAGAATAGTCTGGATGAAAATGGTAGATAGATCCATTTACCCCACCTCAAGGAGGTGAAAGGTATGAAGTAATGTTCTTGGGACATCACAAGACTAGAATCAACTTGAGATCTGTTTTTTTCCCTTAGGCAGCCCAAGGCAATACGCAGAAGAAATAACAAGCAGGGGAAGTGATTAATAACCTGAAATAAGTTCTATTTTTCTATACTAACAAGAAAAGATATTTTATAAGCAAGACAAAGCCCAGGACAAAGAGGAATGGAAGAGGGGTTCGTTCCAATGGGCACCATAGGGCTTTTTTAGAATCTTTTAACAACACACTCCTGGGTCCGCTTCCCATTCCTGCCTCCCCTACTATGTGGATAAGGATATTTATAGGGTGAAGGACAATTCCTACACAGACATGCATGATCGGTATTTACTTTAGATGTTCCTGACATAAATACTGTAAATGTTAATAAAAGGCTTAAGAAACAAATGCAAAGTCAACCAGTATAGAATACATAATGAATATTTGAGATCAAATACGTTCATATCAATGAAATACTCTATTTCCATCATGTCTATGCCAAGAGATCTCCAAATCTCTTAGAAGTATTAATTAAAAATGCTACATGACATTACAATGGGGAAGTGTGAGGCCATTTTATCTCCATTTTCCAGACCATCAACATGAAGGGCAGAGAGTTTCTGATGTGTCCAAGATCACAGCAACTCAAAGGCAGAAGTGGAAATAGAACTAAAAATGAGCTTCTGAAGTTCTGGCTGTGGTCTCACATGGCCAACCCACAGCCATGCCTCTCTCCTTTCCTAGCTGTGTGACCTTCACTTCATTCATTTTTAGCATCCCCCACCCCCATTGTAAAATATTGATTGTTATATTCTTGTACTAGTCGAATGCTGAGACCACCTCCAGCTTTAACATTCTATGTTCTGTGACCTTAAGATACAATTTATCTCCAGTGTTTTATGTTCTATGATTCTAAGGTCTTTTTCAACTCTGACTTTCTATGTTCTCAGAGTGTAAGGCTGACATTCCATGATGCTACTTTGTTTTGCTCATAATTATTTAGTGCGCTTTTTAAAAGAGGTTCCCAGAGTCTTCCAAGGATTTTTTTTCAACTTATAAATGATTATTAATTTACTTTCCAAGGCAATATATTAGATAGGAAAAAAAGAAAGAGATGTCTTAGAATGAACCCAGATTGAAACTTTTAGGCAAAATATATATTTTTTATTTCAGCAAATTTTAAAACCCAGGAAGGCCAGTTTGGGTTTGGCCCTTTGAGAGTGCCAGCTTTATTTTTAGGGACTTCGGGAAATGTCTGGCAGCTCATTTCAGTAAGCTATTATGCTTGGAGCAAGGACTGAGACTGAATCAGAATCCCACCAATTGCCACTGAACAATTCTTGTTCAAAATAATGCTACGTCAAAGTTGGCTGTTCAGTGCTGGAATTAGCTCATGCCGAGCATTCAACATTTGTTGTGGAGACCAAGTACTCATCAGCTTTCTAAGAGAAACTCTTCATTTCTTTGAAAAATGAGCCCGACATTTAGCAAACAAAAGCCAGGCTAGAAATGACGTGATTTGATGTTAAGCGGGGATTGGGAGGATTGCAAATCACCAATTTAAAAGAAAGCCTCTTAAGCAACCCTTGTTGCTGTTAGCTTAAATATATTTCATGCCTTCTTCTATGTTGTCCTACTTCTTAGAGCACCTCCATGTATCATAAATAATGGATAAGGGAGACATATTTGCATATTCATAATAATCCTTGCTTTCTGAGTTCTGTTAATAGTCTGTCAAAAAACTCTTCAGAAAAGGACAAGCTCTAGACAGAGGTAAAGGACTTAAGAGAAATGAGATACTAGATTATGGCTTTGAGTTGACTGTGGCCTGTGTCCCCATGTTCAGCATTACTTAGTAATTTCATTTTTTAAATTTACATGTATATATAAATATATATATATTTCCTCAGGAAATGTGCACAATTGTGCCTGTCTACTTCTGACAGTTAGCTCCAGCCATATGTTTGAAGAACCAAATTAATGAAAACCCTCTGAAATTCATGCCTTTGTGGAAAATCGCATTAAAATATAGCTCTAGATGTCCTCAGAATGCATATACATACATGTAACACTTGCATTTTTCAGAGCATTTTTACAAGTGCATTGAAATAGTTTTCACATCCAACTCAAAAATAAAAATCAGAGATTTACAAGTAATAATACGAGCTCATGTCATATAGCACTTTGTAGTTTACAAAAGGATCTTTGCATGTGTTAACTTATTTAAGCCTCAAAAGAGCCCAACAGGTATTGTATTATTATCCTTATTTTACTGAAGATAATTTATATTTACATGAGGCTTGGAGATATTAAGAGACTTGCCCATAGTCACACAGTTAATGTACAGCAGAACCGGGACTCTAAACCTAATCTTCTCACTTTTAGTCTAGACCTCTTTCTACTTCACCATGATGTCGCTGTAGACACACAATAGTAGGATGTATTAAAGCATTATAATATAGCTGTTCTGTTCAGTTGTTTTCAGTCATGTCCTACTGTTCTTGGTAAAGACACTAGAGTGGTTTGCCATTTTCTTCTCCACTTTATTTTGCTGTTAAAGAAACTGAGGCAAATAGGGTTAAGTGATTAGCCTAGAGTCACACAGCTACTAAGTGTCTAAGGACGGATTTGAACTCACAAAGATGAGTCTGCCTGACTCTGGGCCTGGTGCTCCATCCACTGCACTATCTAGCCAAACTACAATACAGGCACTTTGGGATAAAGGAGGCCCAAGTTGCTGATAAAAGCATGCCAAATAAGAACTGACAAGATCTGAAAAATCTGGGTTTGTTCCCCTCTGAGTGAGACCTGGGTCCAGTTATCAACTACTCTGATTTTCTTGCTGATAAATCTCTTCCAGGAAAAAGTAGCTGTATTTTTTTATTCTGATTATTATGTTTAGCTGTGTGTGTGGGCTTAAAAAAAATCCTCTCCTTAATCAGCAAGTTTGAGGTTTGGGCACATCTCCATGCTACCCTATGGGAAGAAAATCTGGTATATGGAAAAAGGCACTAGAATAGGAGTTAGAGAAATTGGGTTCTGCCTTTGACTCACTGTGTGATCTTAACCAACTCATTTCTCATCTCTGGGCCTCACTTTCTCTGTTTATCATAGAAAGAAATTGGATTTGTGACCTTTAAAATCCCTTCTAGTTCCGACATTTTAGTTTTCTGTGAATTTGGATTTCAGGGGTTTTATACATAAATTGTTGGAGTTTTTTTTCCCATAACTAATGACAACATTAAAATATTGCATATGAAACCCATGGCAGCAATTCATTCAATAAATCCTATATTACATCTTGGTTATAAGCAATACAAACATGAATCATCTCGCATTTTGTTACCAAATTGCCTATTATACTATATCAATTATTGTTATTGTTTAGTTATATCCAGTTCTCCAGGACCCCATTGGGGTTTTCTTGGCAAAGATACTGATTTGCTTTGCCATTTCCTTCTCCAGTTCATTTTACAGATGAGGAACAGAGGCAAACAAGGTTAAGTGACTTGCCCAGGGTCACCTAGCTAACAAGTGTCTGAAGCCAGATTTGAACTCAGGAAGATGAATCTTCCTGATTACAGGACCAGCACTCTATCCACTGTGCCATCCCACTATAATCAGTATATTTCCTTATCTCAAATGAGAACAATGTTAGTAAGCTTATAAGCTTCCAGGTATAGGATGTGGGACTGACGTCACAAAACTAAACTCACAGAAAAAAAAAGATTCTATTAGCATCTATTTTGTTTACTATGCAGTTACGTTTCAGGGAATTAGAGAAAGAGTGACTTAGAAGATAAGATACTAGATTAGGGGTCAGGAAGATCTAGGTTTGAATCCCATCTTTGTCACTTATCAGCTATGTGACCATAGTGGGGCTGCTTATAACCCCTTTAAGCCTCAATTTCCTCATAGAGAACAGTGATGATAATATGTCCTACTAACATCACAGGGCTATTGTAAGGCTCGAATTAGATAACGCATGTGACAGGAATTTGTGAAACTTCAAAATTCTATACAAATGTCAGCAATTATTATTAAGGAATAGTCTGCAAAATTTGTTTATACCATTTCCAGTAGCATTTTCCAGGAAAAAAATATATTACTGCATTTTCTACTTTGTAGGATCATAGATTTGACTTTGGAGGGAATGCAGACACCATCTAGCACAGCCTACTCATTTTATAGATGAGGAAACCTGAGGCCAAAGGAGATGAAGGGACACATCCCATGTTTACACAGGTAAGTAACTTGCCCAAAGTCACTTAGCTAGTATCTGTCAGTACTAGGACTCCAGGCCTTGTCTTTTCACTTCTAGTCCAGAATGCTTTCTACTTCATCAAGATGCCTCTGTGGCTACATAATGGTGTGCATCAGAAGCAGGCTCTGAATCCAGGTCCTCTGACTCTGAGCCATTACTCTTTCCACTGTAACACATCTGTCTCTTGAACATGTCTTTCACTGGTTACATCTTTCTTTCATCATAATGACGTTTAACCTTGGCCCATGACAGGAATAAAATTTTTTATTTCTCCCTTGCCTTCCTCCCTTCCCCTACATCAATCAATTGCTAAGTTCTGAGGATTCCATTTCCTCACTATTTCCGTCATCCTTTCCTCCCCTCCTTTCCCATGCTTAGTTCACCCTAGTTCAGGTTCTCATCTTTTCTCATCTGTTACTGTAGTAATATTAGAGTCATCTGCATAGAGGTGATAATGAAACCAATTGGAGTAAATGTATGGATGGGAGAGAGAGAGAGACAGACAGACAGACAGACGGAGACAGAGACAGAGAGACAGATAGAGAGAGAGAAAGAGAGAAGAGGGAGGAGAGAGAGAGAAGAGGGAGGGGAGAGAGAGAAGAGGGAGAAGAGGGGAGAAGGGAAGGAAAGAGAAAAGAAGGGGAGAGAAAGGAGGGGAGAAGAGAAGATTGATTTGGAAGACAGCAACGAGGATCTGAACAAATAGACAAAAATGATAGAACAGATAGATCTTAACTCTCAGAAGAGATTGTTGGGTGATGGCAGTGAAAAAAAGCTTCTGAAGTAGCACTGAGGAACAATATGTTTCTTCTTCCTCCTGGTTCAGTAAGTCAGAAAACATAGTAGAAGGAACACCTAGTACTAGAAAGGATGGTACGTATCTTTGGTGGGAAGCCAAGTTTGTCTAAGTGCAAGATGGAAAGAATGTAAGAGCAGGGGGGTTAGGATGAAGAGGAGTTTGCTCACAGTAGAACAGAGATTCCAAAGGGTACAACAGAAGGAGGATGGCAGATAGGTTGGTTGAAGAGAAGGGGAAAGAGAGCAGGGAGTAGTAGGAGGGGGTTTTGCCTTGGAGAGGGGTAATCCAAACTAGGAGAGGAAGAGTTCGCTAGACAAAAACTTTGTTTAATAACTTTCCTTATAAAAATGCAAAATCCTTTGTCTGACATTTAAAGCCCTCCATGGCCTTGCTCCAACCTTCCTTTTAAACCTCAATTCACATATTTATAATCCAGGCTTTCTCTTTTCTAGCCTAATTGTTCTCCAATTTTTTCCTACCCTCTCCCATCTCTAAAAACACAAAGGTTCCCCATTGTACCTAAGACATGTTCCCTCATCATTTTTGCCCATTACAATCTTTGTCTTTTAGGAGCACTACCCTTATGAAAACTTTCCTGATTCCCCCAAATGAAAACAACCCCTCCTTCTTCAAATTTACTCAGAAATTTCATTTTAATTTCTCCTTGCCTGCTTGTATCATACTTAATTGCACACATACCTACCATCTACCCAGACCTCGAGTAGATGAAAACTCCTTGAAACTCCTCAGTGCTACTTCAGAATTCTGGGTTTTTGTTTTGATTTTTTCTTTCTGTACATCTCCAGCACTTATATGAAAAAGGCACCTAGAAAATTTATGTTGTGCTGAACTGAACAGGATCTTCCAGTCTAATTTTAAGTGACTGGACACTGTAAATTTCTGCTAGGAAATACTAACTACCTTTAGAAGAATTACCTCAGTCAACTTTGTAGATTCTTTATATTTCAGTGAAACCAAAGCCATCCATTTTCTTTAAAATGGTGGCTTTGAGGCCATTTTAGAAAAAAAAAAGAAAAAGAAAATATTTAGATTTCCTGCCCCACCTCCACCTACTCATAGATGGCAGAGTTTTTAGCTAAATGAGTCAATTTGGCCTAAAATTTTAAAAAATGGAAATTCTCATAGAACCTTGTAGTTCAAAATCTCAGAATACCAAAGTGAAAGAACATGAAAGTTCATCTCAGCCAACTCCCTCGTTTTTTCTGAGGAGGCAAAAGAGGTCCAGAGAAGGTAATTGATGTAGCTGAGATCTTGCCACTAGTATAGTAAATGGCCCAGGTAAGACTAAAGATCTCCCTGAGGGGAGGGATGGGATGACAGCACCCTGGGAGGAGTGTCTGTACTTCCCAATCACAGCTGCCAGCAGATGATTTCAAAGCTAGATACTGACCCCAAGAAAGACTCCCCTACTCATTTCCCCTTCTACCACTCAGGAAGTTTGGCCCCAGAAGACAATGCAGAACAAAGGCCTGTTTGGCCTGTGCTCTGGAACCTAGGTTCAAATTCTGACTCTACTATTTATTACCTGCATGGCCACAGGCAATTCGTTCCACCTCCAAAATAAGGGGATTGAGCTATATATTGTTTCTAATGTTCTCTCTAGCTGCAGTAAAGACCAAGATAATACACAGACACTGAAGATGGACAGTGGTCTGGGTTCATGATTGGAAAGGAGAAAAATTGGGTGGGTACATTTAGAGAACTATTCCTTTCAGTGATCACTTTTACAAAGGAAAAAGCTGTAGCCCAGAGAAAGATAGTGATTTACCCAAGATCATATAGAATCAGTACAATACTGGCCAGGGTTGTCAAAAGAAATCAATTGCTTGCATAGTTTTCGTGAACTAGATGGACCAACAAATGTCAAATGCCAAGCTGGAGTTGAAAGAGAGCGCTCGTTTTTGCCAATTAGCATCACTAGCTAATTTTCTTTGGCTTGCATTTCTTATAGAGATCTTGCACACATGTGGCTGGGTCGGGTGGCTCCCAGAGCCTGGCTACTACTCTAAGTGACAGCATGTGAGCCCAGATCCCACTGCTCATCGCTTGTATTATTCAAATTTTCACTTTATTGCCAGATGGTGCCACCGCAAGCTACCATAGGTAAAGAAAGGATGCTAATACTGTTTCCTTTCTTGAACTATTGGCTCCTCTCCTCTTTTCCTCCTGCATAACAAGTGCTACTATTTCCTGACCTTAGAAACAATCGTCCGTCTTCTTAAATTAACTTAAACCATTAATGCAATTGCAGCAGGGTATAGATTTACAGCCTTTTCCCAAGAACCACCTGTCCCTCTTCCCTAATTAAGTACAGGATTGGAGAAGCTTCAATTGCTCTCAGGTCAAACAAAACAATTTATCCTGGTATGCTAATACTTTTGAGAAACTCACCAACAGATGTAGCCATGAAATTTCACAAAAAATAAGGAATCCTTGCCTGGGCCCTCCTTTTTCATCTTTACTTCATCCATATTCAACAGAAATCCTCATATAGGAAGAAGATAATCTATAAGGAAGAGCAATGGTCCTGGACAAATGACTTCCCTTTTCTGAGTTTCAGTTTTATCTTCTGTAAAATTGTAGATAATCTTTGACTACCTATCTCACAGGGTTGTTTTAGAGGAAAGCATTATAAATTCCAGAAATGTTGGCATCCTCCTTCTCTACCCAAACCTTACAGCCATCATAAAATAATAATTTGCTTTTCTATAGAATTTTTAAGGTTTATAAGCACTTTCTTCACTGTAATTCCCTATGTATCAGGCACATAGTACAAGCATGCTTGTTTCTAACAGGTGTGGGTTCTGGCTCACATTTTATAGGGGAGGAAACTGAAAGCCAGAGAGCCAAGGTCACCCAATCTCAGAGTTAAAAGTATTAACTCTGAGTTAACCTCTAAGGTTCTGTAGTTCAATCTGTATTGAGCTAGGAAGAGCTATATTAGAGTTTGGATTTGAACTCGGGTCTCCTGACTCCAAGATAAGAAACAAATGAATTTCCATCCAATCTGTTGATAAAAATGTGAGTTTATTATTATTTGCATTGCTGATCTGTAGGAAATAACCTTAGAGATCATCTGGCCTAGCTCTCTAATTGTATAGATGAAAAATCTGAAATGACTTGCCCAAGGGCATGCAAGTAGCAGAATGCAAACCCACATTTTCTGATTCCAAATCTTGTGTTCTTTCCTGGCACACCACAGACTACTCCTCTGTTACCAGAAAAGGAGTTTTGAACAGCACTATTGATGCTATAAAAATAGACTTTCTTCCCCTTTTCCTGCTATCACTGTTACTATCATTATTCTCTTAAAGTCCTCTTGTGAATGCTGCCACTGGCTTTCATAGGAACAGGTTCTACTAAATTAGGAAGGCTATGAGTCCAGCAGCAGTCCACCATGTCCATCATCTGAGAACCAGCCTAAATCTGCAGAGGTTTATTACCAGGGTAGCTATAGAAAGAAGTATTTTCCAGTCAGAGCTATCACCAAAGACAATCTACTAAAGTATCGAGAAACTGTGCTATGCATCTGTGAAGTCAGTGCCCCCACCGATGAAATCAGAGTCCTGGAATATGGAAGAGCACCACTATTACGCTAAGATCACTTTAGAAGCACATAAAGCAACTTGAGATCTTCCTGAATATTGTACTTTCACACCTGCTCCTACTCGGGTCTAAATAATTCAGTTCCTGGATTCAAGTTGCCTGAGACCTCTAAGCAGAGAGACGAAGGACAGGATAGCATGGCAACTGAGTTACTTCTGATCAGAACAAGCTTTAGGCAATGACCTGCAAAGGATCCCAAAGTTCCAAAGGGGCCCAGCTGATCCGGTTCCTCAGGAATAGGCACCATAGGCATCAGGATGCTTGCTTCAGAAACTGGCGGCTAAATCATTTGGCATTTGAAGAACGCTGCAATGGAGACAGCTGGGCTCCCGCAGCTCCTTTTTTCTCCTGTGAAGGTTATAGCAGGGGCCCACTGGAAATACTTGCCACTCTGATTAAGCTTCCTTGAAGCCACAGCATTAAGATGATGTCATAAGAACCAGCTTAGGACTCCAAGGTCACCCCAAAGGGAGAATTGGTTTCCCGTAAATAAGCCAATTTAGAATTTGAGCCACTTCTGTTGGATGTTTGACATCTGAAAAGATTGACTATGACAACCAAACGAAAAGCAATCCGAAGAACAACTGGGAATCTTTGAAGAAGTGATAGGCTACCAGGAAAATAGATCACATTTCTAAAGCCCTTAGAAAGTGCTTCTTTTCCCCCTTCCATCATGCCCCTGTGAGACAGGTAGAGCCGATATAATTATCCTCACTTCAAGATTCTAGGAATTAAGGCTGGCTTGAAGAAGTTTTAGAGTTGATTTTCTGTACCTTGTAACCAAGGAGAAAAAAAAAAGTTAAGTCAAACTAATTAATATACTGCCATGTTTGACAACATATGTCACACTAATAATTCTTCATCTCTCCATCAAGAGGAAGGATGTATGTTTTCTCATCTCTTCTCCAGAGTCAGTCTTGGTTATTATAAATCCATTCGATTAACTACAGAAGGGGAAAGTGAAGCTAGAGAGGCCTACGGTTATATAGTTAGTAACACAAGCAGTATCTGAGCCAGTGTTTTAACTCCTAAGTTAGTGTCCCATCTCAGTCCAAACCTGTTTCACATCAAATTACCTGAGTCTTCTTTCTACCCCTACCACGTTGCAAGTGATCGGGTCTGTCAATGGCAAAAAAGACTGTAATAAATGGATGAATTGTTCTTGGTCAAAAATTCTGTATAATCATTCCAAAATGAAGGTATATACACTAATATCTGGGAAAACTAAGATGCACAATAATAATAATTCGTGATTCTATAATGCTATAGGGCGTATAAAAAACTTTCTTCATGTGAAAAAAGAGAAAAAAACTTTTTGGGATAGGCATTATTATTCCCACTTGACAGATAAGAAAAACTAAATTACCTGTCCCGGATCACACAGCAAGTAAGTGCCTCAGTGGGGATTTCTGACCTTAAGTTCAGTGTTCTTTCCATTCTATGTAAGAACTCCTCAATACACCACTGAAAACATACGTTTTGTCAGGGTACCTGACACAGAGTAGGCTCTTAATATATTCTTGTTGATTGACTAATTAGCCAATAATAAAACTATATGTGAATTCTTATTAGCTCAAATGCCACTTCATCTTAGAGTGGAGATGAGCAATCCAGAGAGAAAAGATGGGAGAGAGAAAGAGAGAGGCAGACACAGAGAGAGAATCTTTATTACTAAACATTGTTGAGAAGATATCTAGATAAACACCTGGGAGAAAATGATGTTATCAAGGAGGTGAAAGGTTTTTGAAGAAATTTCGGCAGTTTTAAGCAAATTAGATCATAAATTATAGATTTACTGCTGAGGGACCCTTAGAGATCACCTTATAGAGCTCCTTTATTTTATAAATGATGAAATAGACCTATAGATAGCAAGTTATTTGCCCAAGGTCATCATTAATAAGTAGTGCAAACCCATTTATTCTGATTCTATATCCAATTCTCTCACCATTAGACTATACTGAGTCACACTGCGTTTTTTTCCCCTTTACAGACACACACACACACACACACACACACACACACACACACACACACACACATTTGTTGCTGTTTCTTCTTTCTCATGGTTCCTCCCATTAGTTCTAATTCTTCTTTACATCATGACTAAGGTGAAAATATGTTTAATATGAACACATAAGTAGAGCCTACATCAGATTGCATGTTGTTTTGGGGAGTGGAGGACAGGAAGGGGGAAACATTTGAAACTCAAAATCTTATAGAAGTGAATGTTGAAAACTAAAAATAAATTAATTAAAAAAAAGAAAGACACACACACATGTGCTGGATTTGAAGTTAAAGGACCTAAGTTCAAATCCTAACCCTAACACTTAATAATTGTGTGATCTTGGACAAGTCACTTAATCTCCCTGAGCTTCCATTTCTCCATCTGAGAAATGAGGTGATTGGACTAAATTATCGCTAAGGTCTCTTCCAACTCTGAATCTATGATCCTAAAAACATGTTACCTACTTGTATATCTACTTCAGAAATTCCTAGTTTGGAGGGGAGTGGAGTGGAGTAGGGATTTACAACCTTCAGGTATAAAATTTTAAAAATATTTTACAATTTTAAAAAATTAATTGGAAATTGTTGTTCTCTCCTACCTCGACATCCTCACCTCCAATGCACACATTTACCTGATAGTTATAAATCATTTTCTTAAAAGGATCTATAAAACCTAGGGGGGGAATAATTACCCTTGGCAAGTCTCTGATCTTTGTATCTCAAGGGAGCTGAGGCTCTGGAGGAGGGAAGTACCAAAGAATAAAGGAAAAAGAAAGCATTACAATCCCTCCCCTCCTCCCCCCACCCCTCACTCCCCACCTCACCCTAATGAGATTTCCCTGTGTATATTTCCCAGCAGTGGTTGTGAGTACTGGACCAGCTGAGCTACTTATGTTCTATAATTCTTCAAAAAGAGAATGCAAAGGAAAACCTTCCTGCTCTAGGTAATGAATGATGCTTTGGACTTTTTTTTTTGCTGGGGGGGGGGGTGGTCCTCCCAACATTAATGGAATCAACTCCAAAGAGGGAATGATAGGGGAAGGGAGGGGAGTGCTGATAGGCAAAGAGCATAAAAGTGCTAAAAAGAGCAAAGGTTCTTAGAGACAATCTTATCTGCACGAAACAAGCTTAGTGACTCAGAACACGCAGCTTCCATCAAGGATATAAGTCTTTAAAAAAAAAAAAATCTCCAGCCATAACTATAAAAAGAAAAAATGTTTCCTGAAATCTATGTGCAAAAAAAAAAATCCTTCACAAGCATGGGAAGATTTAAAACTGGTATAAAATTAATTAAGCAGATCCAGGAAAACTATGCATCATAAATACAATGCCAATGAAACAAAGATTGGAAATCAAATAGTGTGTAATTATAATGATCAAGCTCAGCCCTGAAGTAGGGTGTATGAGTATGCACCTTCCCTTCTTTGCAGCAGTGCAGGACTATGGGTGTAGAACAGTGTGAGGCCATTAGCAAAAAGAAAGACTCCATATGTAACAAAATATTTACAATAGCACTTTTTGTAGTAGCAAAAAACCCCCAAAACTATAAGCAAAGTGAACAGCTATTGACTGGGAAATGGTTAAACAAATTGTGGTACATGAATGTAATGGAATCTTATTGTGCTATAAGAAGTAAGGAGCATGAAGAATTCAGAGAAGCATGGAAAAACTTACATGAACTGTTTTGAAGTGAAGTAAGCAGAGCCAGGCAGTCTGGCTACAGCAATACCAATGGAAAAAACAATAAATATTGTGAAATTATCAAAAATAAGCTTAGACCCTATGAAGAGATATAAAACACCCCCTCAGCTCCTTCAAAGAGATGGGGATGGAGTGAGAGGGGACTTCCACAGGTGTGCAGCATCACATATGATGCCAATTTTTAGCTTTATTTGTCCTGTCTCCACAACATATCTCATACATCTCTTCTCTCTATTCGTAGCCACCATCCACATTAGTAATGAGAGTCAGTTGCCTCTTGCCTGGGCTACCGTACTGCTTTCCAATTAGACTCCCAGATTCCAGTCCCTTCCCTCTCTAATCTATCTTCCATATGATTGGCAAAAAGAATCTTCCCATGCTCCAGAGCCTTCAGAGGCTCCCTAATGAATTGAATAAAATTCAGAATTTGTGATTTGGCATATAAATACCTTTCCAAATTTATTTCATGTTACTTTCTGTTCACACACTCTTCATTCCAAGCAATCTAGTCTACTTGCTGTTCTCTGAACTGGGTATTCCATCTCCCAGCTTGATGTCTTTTGGATAAACTTTCTTTCAACAAATGAAATTCTTTCCATCCATATCTCCACCTCTTAAAATCCCCAGTTTCTTTTAAAGGTCAATTTATGGTCTTCCTCCTATGGGAAACCTTCTCTGATTCCCCTAAGTTGTCACTGCTCTTTCCCACTTTACATTATCCTTTTCTTTGATCCAGTAAACAAGATGCTTCATCTCTATGCTCCAGACATTCTCTCTGGCTGAACCTCATGCCTGGAATCCTCTCCCTCCTCTACTCTATTTACTCTTGGCTTCCCTATGTCCCAACTAAAATCCTACTTTCTATAGGAAACCTTCCCCAAGTCCTCTTAATTCCAGTGTCCTTCCTCTGTTAATTATTTCCCATTTATCCTGTATATAACTTGTTTTGTACATATTTGTTTGCCTGTTGTTTTCCCCATTAGCTATTTGAGGGCAGGCATTATCTTGACTCCTTTTACATCCCCAGCATTTAGCACAATGCCTAGCACAAAGTAGGCACTTACTACATGTTCATTAATTGATTATTTGCTTACATGTTGCATTTCCCTCATAGAATGCCTTGAAGGCAAAGGATTATTTTTTTTGTCTTTGTATCCCCCAAATGTAGCACAATTGCTTGCAAGGAAATATTTAAAAATGCTTCTTGAATTCAGTTTGATTGGAGTCAATAGTGTGATATAGCCATCCCAAAGGCTAATGAGAGTGTAGCCATGGTATCCAGAACAAGAGAGCAGATGGGCCTGGTGTATTGTGTTCTGGTCAGACCACATAGGAGAATGCTGTCTTTAGTGCTGACTGCCCCATTTTGGGAAGGGCATTGGTAAATGTAAAGTATTCAGAAGATGGTTAACAGAACAGTTAATACTTTTGAACTCATACCATGACCATCTATTAAAGTAACTGGGAATATTAGCCTGGAGAAGAAAAAGCTGGGAAAGGGGAGGGGGAGATGATGGAAGAAGCATAAGACTTTTTCTGCTTGGCTCCAGGGGGAGAGAACAAACATTTCAGAGAGGCAGATTTGGGCTTAATATAAAAAAAAAATTTCCCCACAACTAGAGCTCTACAAAATCAAAATTGGGATGTAGAGGGTTCCCCCTCACTAAAGATCTTTGAGCAAAACCTGTTTTGCTGTTAGGGATACAGTGAAAGGGATTCTCAGTCAGAGAGAGGTTAGACTAGAAGACTTCCAAGATCTCATTCAGCTCTGATATCTTGTAATTAGAAAACTTGCCTGACTCACAGAGATACTTAAATGAGGTTAAATTAATATCCATAAAGAGCAGTGCTAGGAAAGCAAAAAAATTATTATTTATTTTCTTAAATAGGTAAATTATCAATCTTCTTCCAATTTGGTTTACAATACTTATTTGTTCATGGATAATGAAATCTAAAACTCAGCATTGTTGTTGTTCAGTTGTTTCCGATTCTTTGTGACCCCATGGACCGTAGCATGCTGTCCATGGGGTTTTCTTGGCAAAGATATTGGGGTGGTTTGCCATTTCTGTCCCCAATGTGTCCCCATTTTACAGATGAGGAGCTGAGGCAAATAGGGGTTAAATTACTTGCCCGGAGGTGTACAGCCAGCAAGTGTCTGAGGCTGGATTTGAATTCAATCATCCTGACTCCAGACCCTGTGTTCTATCCACTGCAATGGTTAGCTGCCCCTAAAACTCAGCCTACTCCTGGATAAATTATCATAAAATTTAAACAGATAAGAATGCCAGATTTGGAATCAAAGGATATGAGTTTAAATCCTGGTTTCCCACCTTAGGTAAATCATTAACTTCTGTGGTGTTCTTTCTTTATCTTAATGAGAAATAAGATATATAATGTGTCAGGGACTCACTACCAGTTGCATTATTGTCAGTGATTTCACTCACATCCCGAGTTCTAAGTCCTCTTGGACCTTTTCAGTACTCTTCCATGTGGAGACACCAAGGGGTCAGATATACAGACTCTAAGGTCTGAATTGGGAGATGTGTTCAAGTCCCAGATTTCCCACTGACTAGTTTGTGGGATGTTAAGTCCTGCCTCAGTCACTTCCTAGTTCTATGACCTTGAGAAAGTCACTTTAGCCTCCCTGAGCCTGTTTTCGCATCTGTAAAAATGGGAATAATAATAGCACCTGCCTCTCAGAATTGTGAGGTTCAAATGAGTTAACTTGCCTGTGTTGTGTACTTCAAACTTTGCACACCTTAAAGCACTGTATAAATAGTAGCTATTATTTTTATTAATTGTAATTATTTAAAAGGATATTTTTTTCTTCTGACAAGCAATAGGTGGGAAGCTAGGTTTTATTTACTTGCCAATATAACAACATTTTATCTTAATATTTCACAACTTTCAGAAATTTGTGCAGCCAAAATTGTTCTCAAGCTGTTGTCCAGGGACAACTGATGTTCCTTCCCACTGAGGATCTTCAAGATGATCCTGAGGCTGATCTTTTGTTTATAACATGAGAATGTTCCTATATTTATTCCCACAATTATGAAGATATAATATAGATATTATATAGATTTTTTAAAGGAACTAATTGTCAGAAAATTCATTACAGAGGTAAAGAATTTTGATTAATGCAATGAGTTCAGAAGTCTGAAGATGAAGCATCCCACTTACCTCCTGCCACACAAGGGATGAACTTAAAATGCAGAGACATAACATTCTCAAACATACCCAATATGGGAATTTGTTTAGCTGGACTATGTCTGTAATGTCTGTAATGCAGGTTTTATTGGTGTGTGTGTGTGCGTGCGCATGTGTGTGTGTGTGTGTGTGTGTGTGTGTGTGTATTTAATTTGTTCAGGGTAGGGGCAATGGGAGGGATAGGTTATACTTTTTAAATCTTTCCTTAATTAAAAGAAAGAAAATTGCTTTGGTTAAATACTATGCAGACTGAGCTGTCTTTAGGCAAAGAACTCAGTCCTCCAAATAGTACTTGAACTAAACAGTGTATGGATAAGAGAATTTTCAACATCAGAAGCCACTCATCATGTCACTTAATAAAGTCTCCTGAGGAAATGAGTCTGTGATACTGTGATTAACAGCTCTTTCCAATTCTTGTAATAACATCTCATGTTTGACACCTTTTATCTTTCAATGCAAGGATTCACTTGAAAATGGACATATTAACATTTTATGCTGTAACTGAAAGCTCTGGAAGCCTTATCCACTACCTTGGGGACAATAGTAGTCACTTGATGGCTTCTATTAGATCTCCTCTTATTTTAATAGGATGGTCATTTAATTAGGCTAACATATTGCTAAATATTTTCTTTTCTGAATATTAAATTCCAACACTTTTGAGATTTTTTAATAGTCTCATTCCTGATATAGTCTGTTTCCCCTAAATTATCAGGATGATTAAATATTAAAGAGAAAGTACAGAGGAAAAAAAATAGATTGGGAGTAAGGAGACCTAGGGCTCTAGTTGTGGTTCTATCACTAAAGTGTACCATGTCACCGTGGGCCAATTATTTCCCTTCTCTGTGCCTCAGTTCTCTATCCTGTAAAATAAGGTGTGAAGTGGATGATCTCTAAGGTGCTACTAGTTCTAAAAGTACATGTTCTACAGTCCTAAGGCTCTGTCTAGCTCTGAAGTTCTATGTCTTAAGGTATCTGACATTCGAGTCTGCTTTGGCATTTTCATTCTAAAGTAGAATCCTCATTTTTCTCCCTGGAATTTGTGAATACAAATGGAGTGCACAAGTTTATTTCCCTCTAACTAGTGAAAGGCTCCATTTGTACTCCTTAACCCACAGTCCTTTTATCTTCTATGCAGGCAACTCCTGTATTACATTACGTACAAAAGTATCAGTAATACCTATCAGTTATCTGGGTATTTAGTTGTGAACTCCTGAAGAGGTGAGCATTAAGTCTCCTTGGCTTCAAAGGAGAAAACCTGGTGATTATTTTTAAATCCATCAATCCAACATAAGCACAGGCTGAATCTCAGCAAGTCTAAACTATTGCATAAAAAACAAAACACAGGGAAATAAAAGTTAAGGCGACCTTAAGTATTTCCCTGACTTTTAATTCTGTCAAACAATTAACTTGAAACTCAAAACAAAGCAAATCCCAAAAGAAACCCCACCCCAAACAAAATAAATTTTGACCTCTCATTTTGGAGCCAGAATTATTGATTTGATTGTCTGAAATCATAGAAAATCAGAGCTGGAAAGTTTCAGAGAGTCATGGAACAAAGAATATTCTAGCTGGAAAAGACTTCAGTGATGAATCCAAGTCTTTCATATTTATGGGTAAAGAAACTATTAAGACACAAAGAGGGGATGTGACATAGGTCCAAGGTGACATAATAAGTTAGACACATCCACCTCCCACACGTCCTCATCTTTTGTGGCAGGCTGACAGGTTAAAATAATGATTATTAGAAAGTACATGATTAGAAACTAGGAAAACATTTTTATGGCAAGTTTCTCTGATAAAGGTCTCATTTCTTAAATATTTGTGAAACTGAGCCATATTTATTAAAATGAGGGCCATTCCCAATTGATAAATGGTCGAAGAATATGAACAGGCAATTTTCAGAAGAAGTAATCAAAGCTATCAATAGTCACAGGAAAAAATGCTCTGAATCGCTATTGAGTAAAGAAATGCAAATGAAAACAACTCTGAGGTGCCACCTCACAGCTATTAGATTGGCTAACATGACAGAAAAAGAAAAGGACAAATACTAGAAAAATAAGATGGCTAATACCTTGTTGGTAGAGCTGTGAACTGGCCCAAACATTCGAGTACAATTTAGAACTATGCCAAAGAGCTATAAAACTGTGCATACCCTTTGGACCCAGCAATAACGCTACTAGATTTGAATCCCAAAGAGATCAAAGAAAAAAGGAAAGGAATTCTATGTACATATGTATTTATAGCAGTTCTTTTTTGTGGTGACAAAGAATTGAAAATTGAGGGGATGATCATCAATTGGGGAATAGCTAAATAAGTTATGCCATATTATTGTTATGGAATATTGGGCTGTAAGAAATGACCAAGTGGATGGTTTCAGAAAAACTTGGAAAGACTTACATGAACTGATACAAAGTGAACTGAACAGAACCAGGAGAACTTGTACACCATAATAACAATGTTGTCACACTAATCAATTTTGAAAGATTTAGAGACTCTGGTCAATACAATGTGCTGACAATTCCAAGGACTTGATGAAAAAATGCTATCCACTTCCAGAGAAAACTAATGAAATAAGTGCAAATTGAAGCATTTTTTCACTTTATTTTTCTTGCTTTTTTGTTGCAGCATAGCTAATATGGAAATATGTTTTGCCCGGCTTCACATGTCTAATGGATATCATATTTCTTACCTTCTCAATGGATGGAATAAGGCACTGGAGCAGGGAGGGAATTGGGAACTCAGAATTTTAAAAAAATGTTAAAAAAATTAATTTCTTAATTAAATTCTGCTCCTCAGAATGATCTCCTAGCCTCTCCTACCAAATAATTTATACACATCATTATCTACACTTTTAAATAGACTATTTACTACTTGATGACCTTGACATACTAATTCCTTAATCTGATCCTCAGTTTCCTCATCTCTAAAAATGAACAGGTTGGGGTTTGTAGCTTCTAAGGAAACCTAAGGAAAATTCTACTTCTGACATTTTAAAACTTTATAGAGATTTCAGTGTCATTTACAGGTTCCTGATGAAAGGACTGTAGTATCAAATTTCATAGATAACAGGAACAGAAAAATTGTGATCTTGGTGGGGGGAAAAGAAGAGAAGAAAAACAGGGGAGCATCTAGATATGAGACTTCTTTGGTATAAGAAGTTCTCTTCATGGATATACTTCAGTAACCTGCCATAGCTTAAAGTCTTAGAGAGCTGCTTGGAGGCAATGCTTGCTTGGGCTTGGTTTACATGGCAGGACTTGAAGACTAAATCTTCCTGACTTCAAGACTGTCTGCTTTATTCCTGGCACTGTGCTGTTTCTCTGTGCAGAGCATTAAATTGAAATGGGCATGGGAGGAACAATTTGTGTTAAGCATTCTAATTATCAATTTATTGTCAATTTAGTGGTTGTTCCACTAGTTCTGAAGCTCTAAGACCTATGTGTGACTCAAAAGATGTGAACACCACTGAATTGACTAATCCTAGTGCTGCATCTCTGGTCTCTCTTTGACATAGATTTCTAATTTAACAATCATTTAAGACTGTCAGATATATGGAGAAATGCTGGCCTTACCCTGTTCTTTTCCTATCCATGACAGCATCTGAGCTTGTCTTTCTGGTTTTGAATGAACACTGAAGAGTCAGCATTACTCTCAGTGGAGGAAACAAATGTGATGGGGATTAGAGCTGCCATGGGGGATAAACGCATCTCAGAAAACAGAGCTGCCATTGCTCAGAGCAGCTCCTGGATTACCATGTTTTGAACCTGGCAACTACTTTTTTGACCTATACTTATTTTTACTGTCACCTTGGGGAGAAAGGAGGGGGTGAGGGGATGGAAGGAAGGAAGGAAAGAAGAAGGGAGAGAGGAAAGGAGGGAAGGAAGGAAAAAAGAAGAGAGGAAGGAAAGGAGAAGAAAGATCTATGCAGAAGAACTCTAGTTTTCACTTTCTGTATAAACTTGGACAAGAGACTTTCCTGCTCTGTATTTGTTTCCTCACATGGAAAATTAAGTTGGACTAGAGGATCTTTAGGATTCCTTCCAGCTCTAAGATTAAATGTCTTCCCCATTCTTACACCCCTCCTGTACTTTTCCTTCTTCTCAAACTTCAGTTCTCCCCCTATCAAACCCTGCTTTTGGGAAAAGATAATCAAAGTTATCAGCTCACATTTCTATACTGATCCAAGACCCACAAAGCACTTTCTTCCCAAAGCCTTGTGAGGTAGGAATTGAAGAAATTATTATCTCCATTATGAGAGAGAAATGATGAGAAAACTGAAACCCAGAGAGGCCTAATGACTAGTGAGTGTTAAAACTGGGATTCTGAAACCTAGCTCTCTCCTAACTCTGAGCATGGAGAAACTCTACTATGCTACTTCCATTACTGGTCATTGTGATATCTAAATGCAAATATGTTTCCTCCACTATCGTCCTACTGCAATGCTTCATCATGGCATGGAGATACTCCTGAGATTCAAAACCTCCACCACCAGCAGAGTATATGTTCTAGTAGGTTGTATCAAGCAAGAAAGTGTGCAAGTGTAAGTCTGGTATGAATTTACCATAAGTCAGTGGCCCCTTTAGGCCAAGGCCTATGCAGGTACTCACTTAGGGTGAGGTAATGCCCGTTCACTGAATAGGCCTGTTTAAGAAGTAGGAGGAAGGAAGAAAGGAAGGAAGGAAGAAAGGAAGGAAGGAAGGAAGGAAGGAAGGAAGGAAGGAAGGAAGGAAGGAAGAAAGGAAGGAAGGAAGGAAGGAAGGAAGGAAGGAAGGAAGGAAGGAAAGAAGAGGAAGGTGGAAAGGGATTTTTTTTGACTGCAGTAACTCTCAGAGGTGATCTCCCAAGTTGCAGAGAAGTCATCCTAGAGTGGTTAAAAGAGGGCTAGTGAACAAAACAAACAAAACACCAAAATATAGCAAAACAAGAATTAAAGGAAAAATAGATATTTCAAATTCCTTATGTATTATCCTCTATTTGAGTTTACATTCTAAGCTTGGGTTATCACGATAGAATAAAAGACCTTGTACCCTTTAAAGGAATTTCAGGAATCATTAAGGTTGGAGGGAAGGATTCGGTGGGTCAGAGCAGCTTTGCCAGTGATCCTGATATAACCTTCTCCACAGAGGGCTACTTACTCTACCTAGACATCAAGGTGAGTTTGCATTTGCCTTTCATCCTTTGCTCCCACCCAAATGTCCAAATGCATCTTCTAATCTTCACTTACTGATGGTGCTAACTTGGAGGAAATCAACAGCAGCAAAAGACTAAAGGAAGAAGAAGGGATGAGTCCCAGAGCCCACCACTGGAATTTCCAATGAAATCCTAAGAGCATCATGACCTCCAATCCTTTAACCCCTCTTTTCTCTCCCAGAATCTCACTCCTGCACTAGAAACTCTCCTACCTTCCTCATCTTGACCTCTTGGTGGACCAGTCCAACTCTACACTATCTTCTTTTCTGGAATCCCTTGCCCCTTAGTTATACTACAGATCTTGCTCTTCTAAGCCTCAGTTTTGGATCACTTCCTCCCCCACATTGCCTTTGTTTCTACATGTGCTGTTGGGAAAATCACAAACTGTCCCACTGACCAAAGTTTTCCCAAACCTTTTCATCATATCTCAAACTTCCCATTGCTCCCCAAGCCCCACACTCTCATTTGAGAACCTTGCCTCAATTTACTTAAAAAATTGAGGCCATCTGCTGAGGGCTCCCTCCTGCCTTCGTCCTTGTCTCACATCATTCAGGTGCTGTCAGACAAAATCTCCTTCTTCACCCCTGTTTCAAATAAAGAGGTGGCCCTTCTCCTTGCTAATGTAAATCCCTCTTCATTCACAAGTGATTCCATTCCACCTCATTTTCTCCCAAATGCCATTCCATCCAATTTTCTTCCCCCTCTATCATTCTTGCTCTCTCATTAATTTTCAATCTCTCCTTATCTACTGGATGCTTCCCTCCCATGTCTCCCTGGTCCTCAAAACCCCTCACTTGATCCATCCATCCCTGCAAGCTATCATCTTAGTGTCTCTCCTCCTTTTTGTGGCTAAACTCCTTGAGAAGACTATCTACGGTTGGCCCCATTTCTTTCCACTCACTTTCCTCTTAAAATTCTCTATAGTTTACCTTCTAACCTCATCATTTAATTGAAATTCTGCTTTCCAAAGTTACAAGAGACATCTAATGGTCTTTTCTCAGTCCTTATCCTTCTTGACTTCTCTGCAGCCTTTGATACTGTCAAATCACTCTTTCCTCCTTGATATTCTGTTCTCTTTAGATTTTCATGACACTACTCTATCCTTGTTTTCTTCCTACCTTTCTGACCATTCCTCAGTCTTCTTTGCTGTATCTTCATTCGGGTCATTCCCACTAACCAAAGGAGCTCCCCAAGGCTTTGTCCTAGTCTCTTTTCTCTTACTGTTTTGCTTGGTGATCTCATTGGCAACCATAGATTCAATTATCATGTCTATGCAGATGATCTAACATCTATTTATCCATCTTTAACTTCTGTCCTGACCCCTAGTCTCACACCTTTAACTGCCCTAGACATCTTGAACTGGATTCCTGTAGTCATCTTAAACTCAACATATCCAAAATTGAACTGATTATATTTCCCTCCAAATTTTCACCTTCCTAACTTCCCTTTGACTATGAAGGGCACCACAATCCTCCCAGTCAACCAGGCTCACAACATAGGTGTAATCCTCAATTCTTCCATATGTCACATTGCCCATATCCAAACTGTTGCCAAATTCTGTCAATTCTACCTTTGCAAAATTTCTTGAATATGTTCCCTTTTCTCCTCATTCACTGTCACCAGCATCATCATTTCATCCATCAGCATCATAACTGCAGTAGCCTTCTGGTTGGTCTGCCTATCTTCATTCTTCCCTCTAGTCCATCCTCTGTTCAACTCTCTCAGTGCTGTGTAAGTGGAAGTCTGGATATTTCCCATCCCCACCCCATTCAATTCATGGTGGTTTCATATTACTACCAAAATTTTATATATATATATATATAATATATGTATATATGTATGTGTGTGCATGCATATATACATATACACATATACATGTGTATATATAATATGCTATTTGACTTTTAAGCCCCTTGTAACCTGTCTCCCTCATACCTTTCCATTCTTCTTACACTTTGTTCCCCTCCATGTACTTCTGTAATTGAGTGACACTGGCCTCTTTGATGTTCCTTATATAAAATACTCCTTGTCTTGACTAATGGCATTTTCAATGACTGTCTTCCATGCCTAGAATTCTCTTCTACTTCATCTCTCCCTCCTCTATTCCCTCACTTTTTTCAAGTCTCAGCTAAACTTCTACCTTCTCTGAAAAGTCTTTCCCAATCTTCTTGCATGATAGTGAATATTAAATAAAAGTTAATTGATTAAGTTGAGCATTATTTCCATAGATACCTTGTTTGTATATTGTCTTCTCTACTGGACAATGAGTTTCTTCCAAGCAGAGACTGTCTTGTTATCTTTCTTTATATCTCCAGTGCTTAGAAAAGTGCCTGGCATATAGTAGGTGTTTAATAAATGTTTGTTGACATGACTAAAGAGCTTTCTACAGCTGAAGCTCAGCAAAAAGACCAAAGCTGAGCAGGAGCTAGTCCCAGAAACTAGAACTTGAAAGAACAGTAAGCCATATTGGAAAATATATCAACGAGTTCAAACTCCAAAGAATACTGAATTTGGAGTCAGGAGACCTGAGTTCAAGTTCCAACCATGACCTTGGTCAAGGCATTATACCTCTCTGAAGAAGAAGTCAACATGACTAAAGTAAATTAATAGCCCTGGAAAGATAAAACACCCCCTTTCCCATCCCTGATCTTTTTTCTAGATTAAACATTGCCAATTCTTTGCCTAATTGTCATGTGACATGAACCAAAGGCCTTTGCCATTCTCATTATCCTTTTCTGAAACCTCTCCAGCTTATTCTGTGGCATCTAGAAATGAGCATAGTAGTCCATCTGTGGTCTGACCTAGGTGTAGTACGAAGGGAACATCATCTTCTTATATCTGACAGTAATGCAGTTCAACGTAGTCCAACATTGTATTGGTTTTTTTGTCTGTCACATGACATGCTACTTGTTTTGAGCTTCTAGTCCATTGAAATCCTCAGATCTTTTCCTGTCCACAGGCATGACTCCATCATCTTGTCTCATCTTGTTTATGTTCAATATTATCAGAGGTCCTAGTGCGCCCATAAGAACTTCATCAGACTGTAAAACATCCATTCACTCCTATGAATGTTTGGGGGATGGTTTTACTTCCAATGAGCTTGAAAGTCTTAATCCATCCAAGGAAATGATGAAATCTATTAAGTATATCGATGTCCTTGAAATTAAAATTATTTCACAATTATTTATTATTTATTTCATAAGAAATTCCCATATAGAGATGGAATACGGCAGTGTAACTGTAACCTTATATCATCTCAAGCATAGCAAAATTCTGAAAAATTCAGTCATGAGGATGGGCAACTAGGGTGAACAGAACTAGGGTGGACCTGGACTCAAGAAGACCCATCTTTCTGAGTTCAAATCTGGTCTCAGACACTTACTAGTTGCATGACCCTGGGCAAGTCACTTAACCCGGTTTGCCTCTATTTCCTCATCTATAAAATGGCCTGGAGAATGAAAAGGGAACCACTCAAGTATCTTTGCCAAGAAAACCCCAAATGGAGTCACAAAGAGTGAGACATGACTGAAAAACAACTGGAAAGTAATGGAGATGGAGATAAATGCGAATCAGTGATCTGGAAATTATGGAAAATCTATAGGCTACAATCAAAGCTAATCTTGGGAAAATAGAGTGTTTGTTAAAGGTCAGCTTAATATCCAACATGATGGGTGGTTTCATGATGAAGAATTAAAGAATATAAGTCAAAATCTTGTGAACTCATTGCCAAATCATGTAAAAGCACGTGTCACAACGAAAGAATGACATATATTACAAGTTTTTCAAAACCCCAAAAGGTGTAAGGTTTATTATACTAGTCAAACAATTTGATTGCTATACCTTGTCCGAGTTAATTCACACCACTGTATTTTCTGATGCCTCTCCCACTATTCCCCAACATATGTTCTAACATTCTATTGCACAGGAAGAACCACAGGCAGAGAGACCTTAGCTCCTGCCCTTAACCACAATCTCAGCTTGGGTCATTACCCCCAAAGGATTTAATATCTTGTCCCTGGAAGGGGAGAGGAGAACAAGCCACAGTCAGGACAAACTACTAACCTCTGCTATGCCTTGATCAATCAAACAGGCCAGAACCCTCACTCCTGCTTTTGGTAATAATTGTATCAACAATCTGTTTCTGTTGACATTTTTTTTGAAAACACAACTAACCAAAAAATCAATCCAGGCCCATTTGTAGAATTTGACTGCTTCTCTCTCCTTCTCCCTCTCCCTCTCCCTCTCCTTCTCCCTCTCCCTCTCCCTCTGTCTCTGTCTGTCTCTGCCTCTGTCTCTCTGTCTCTGCCTCTGTCTCCCTCCCTCCTTCTCTCTCTCTCTCTCTCTCTGTCTCTGTCTCTGTCTGTCTCTCTGTCTCTGTCTGTCTGTCTCTCTGTCTCTGCCTGTCTGTCTCTCTGTCTCTGTCTCTCTCTGTCTCTGTCTCTGTCTGTCTCTCTGTCTCTGTCTGTCTGTCTGTCTCTGTCTGTCTCTCTGTCTCTGTCTGTCTCTGTCTCTGTCTCTGTCTCTGTCTCTGTCTCTCTCTGTCTCTCTCGCTCTCTCTCTCTCTCCAAGGAGTCGCCTAAAGAAATACTGGAACTTTCTGGCAAGTTACTACCAGTATGAGTAATTCCTCATAAAATTATACAAAACTCAGACCTATGTGTTAGTAGCCTTTCCTAAGCTTTTAAATGGTTGGTCTTAGATAAACCCATCTGATAAGTGAATTCAACCCACTTATCTGGAGGTACATTTTTTAGCTAACTCTGTAATGATCAGCTTGCCTACTTACCCCAACAGAGGCTAATAGGATGTCAGAGCTGGAGGGAGCTGTACAATTATAAAACACAGAATGTCACTATTGGAAGGGTCCTTAGAATCATAGAACACAGATTGTCACAACTGAAAGGGATCTTAGAATAATAGAACACAATGTCACAGCTAGAAGAGGCCTTAGAATAATAGAATACAGTGTTTACAGCTGGAAGGGTCTTAGAATTATAGAACACAATGTCACAGCTGGAAAGGGTCTTAGAATTATAAAGCACAATGTCACAGCTGGAAGCCTCCTTAGAATGATAGAACACAGTATGTCACAGCTGGATGGGCCTTAGAATCATAGAACATGGAACGTCAGAGCTGGAAGGGGCTTTATTATTAATGATCGGTTTAGTCAACCTTTTCTATAATAAATTTTTCCTGTTAGGGTGCCCTTTTCCACTACCAAATTCCTCCTTTCCCCTCACTTTTCATTGCCTGGGAACCACATTTCACAGTCACCTGATGCTAGAGAGGGAGCTGAGTGTCACTGTGGCTGAAATATAGGGGCCAAGTAGACCCAGGATAGATTAAAACCCCGAACAAAAAGTTGTGAGTGAGCATTTTGTTTGGCTGGGCCTCACAGTCAAGGAAAGATAACAATTTGTCTCTGTCTCCCTACAGCAAACTGTTTAGAGGCCTCTCAGTCTAATTTAAACATGTCTTCAGGAATCTCACCTCATTTGTTTCAATAGGGAAACATTTCAAAGCAATCCTGTTGTTAGAGAAAGCATCACTTTGTCTTTCTTTTCACCAAGACTACCCAGCCCCTGACCCCAAGCCTAAATAGGTGACAAAGGAACATTATTCATCTCCAAGGAAGGGATTGTGGGTCAAGAAACAGGTTAGAGAAATGGGGATTTATCAGAGACAGAAAAAAAAGCAAGTCACTAATTATAGATTGCAGATTAGATTGTGAGGTAAAATTATTTAAAAGGCAGAATGATAAAGTGAAAAACAGAAAATAATTTAGAACCATGAATACTAATCAATTATGTAACCTTAAGGAAACCACTTTAACCATCTGGACTGGAGTTTCCTTTTCTGTAAAATGAGGAAATCCACAGAAATCTGAGAACCACAGTCAGAGAGGATCTCAGAGTCCAACCAGGGCCTGAACAGGAATCTATACAACATGTCTAACAACTAATTACCCAGACCCTGTTTGAAAACCCTCCCATGGGGAACAATTCATTCATTTTCTCATGAGGCATGCCATTCCACTTGTGGGCAGCTCTGACTGTTAAGAAGCTTTCCCGCCAATACCCTGCACCTCTCCCTACCACCATTTTTCCTAGTTCTGTTTTGTGGGGAAGTCTAATCTGTATTCCCTGTCATAGCTATTTAAAGCCAATGATACTATTTCCCCTGCCTCCCCAGTCTTCTCTTCTCCAGGCTTATTGTTCTTAATTACTTCAACTAATCCTCAGAGAGCATGACTTCTAATTCACTCACTCTCCTGGCCACCATTTTTAAGAAATTCTACTATTGGTCAATGGCCTTTTAGAAAAATGTCATATACTGTATTATAGGAGCAACATCTATTCCACGTAGGGTGTGCTAGGTTTTTCTTAAAAGGCAAAGGAATTATATTTGAAACATAATTTGTCCAGGGGATTAAAGCTCTAACTATTGACCTAGATTCCTGGTCACTTAAGTATAAAAACCCAGTAGTTTGAGGAGTTGGGCGTTCCTTAGTGTTGAAACACATTTCTTACCAGGCACACCACTGGAGCAAAATGGAAGTGTATGGAGTCATACCCAACGATACCAACGCTCTAGCCTTGCTGTCTATCCTTTTTGAACTTTTATTAAGTAAACTTTGCTTTGTTAAATGTTTGATCACCTATAGAATGTCTCATTTTCTTCAAATCCAGAGCCTGAACCACTGAACTGGACTGATTTAGAATCAGCGCAAAACACCTTCTCTTATATTTATCATATATGTGTATGTGTGTGTATGTATGTGTTACATTTTTTTCTAATAGTCTGTGAGCTTATTGAAGACAAGGACTCTATCATTTTTGTCATTGTTTCCCCACCACTTAGCACAATAGCTTCTATATAGTAAGTGCTTAATAAATGCTTGTGGATTGCCTTAGTTTTGTCAATTCCTTTGCGGATTTATATTTTCTCTTTCAAACTAGATTGTAAGTTCTTTAAGGACAAGGAATATTATATATACATATATATATACATGTATATGAACATACAATATTATAAATAATATTATGTAATATGTATGTGCCTGTCTACGTATCTATCTATCCATCCATTCATCCATCAATCTATATTTCTCTGTATTTTCTCCAGTGTCTATTATGGGACTAACACATAATAGTGTAAGTAGGATTTCCCACATATCCCCCAGTCCCTCCAAAGTTAGTAAGCAGGGATAACAATAAAGATAAGGTTAAGGTCTTAAATTTGGTGGAAGAAATGGATCTATGCTCTATTATTCCTTTATAAAGGATGGAATTATCCCTGATGAAATGAGGCATTACAGTTGTGGGTCTTGCCCTAGGTAGCCCTTAAAAAAACAAGTCTGGCAGCCCTGGTGGACACTCAAGCACAGTGGAGATTGGGAACAGTTCTGTGAATCTTTACCAAAGGGCAGCAGGTATTTTTCAGTCATTCCAGTTGTCTTCAACTCTTTGTGACCCCATCTGGGGTTTTCTTGGCTGAGATACTAGAATGGTTTGCCATGTCCTTCTCCAGATTATTTTACAGATGAGGAAATGGAGAAAGACAGAGTTAAGTGACTTACCCAGTGTCACACAGCTAGTAAGTGACTGTGAGTGAATTTGAACTCAGGTCTTCCTGACTCCAGGCCCTGTCGTACATCCACTGAGCCACTTAGCTGACTTTATTAGAGACTCTAATGTTAGAGCTAGAAAAGATCTTAAAACAGTATAATGCAAGTTCCTTGAGGGCTAGGACTTGTTTCTGTCTTTGCCTCCCCAGAGGGCACATGTAGGTGGTATTCATAAATATAATTTGTCAGAATATAAATTATCAGAACCGTGAGGGTCCTTGGAATCAATGAACACAAACTGTCAAGGCTAAAAGCCATCTAAGAATCAGACTGCAACCTCCAGCCCTCTCATCTGACAAAGGAGAAATCTGAGGTTCAGAGAATGATTTTGCCCCAAATCATCACCAAAAGAGTTATTAGTAGAGCTGAGACTAACTTTCATTTCTGATTCCCAAGTCAATGCTCTTCCTTATACATCCCCTACTTCACGTGCCCAGCCAAGTGTTAGACTCTATGGGGAGTATATGTACGTAAAAAATACAGGTATTCATTCTCTACCCTCAACATAAGTTGGAGCTAAATTATTGTATTAGCAACCACACTAGCACACAGGGTGGGCTGCTAACACAGGTTTTTTTATCTGATTTTCTAAAGGAAAGAAAACTTTAAAGGTGTCAACAATCTTACTTTAATTACAGAAGGAGAAAGAAGTTAGTATAGAAAATACAAACATAGAAATTAGCAAAGAGATTGAACAGACAGGGCTCCAACTGTCTAAAAAACTAATATAACCACTTACCTACGTCACCAGACCAGAACACCAACACCTGAGTAGTGGTGGCGGAGGGAGAACTCTTAACAAATAGCTACTCAGAGTCCTGTCCAGAGAATCAAAAGGTCCTTCTCAGGAGCGAGCCCCCAAGGGCTCAAAATAGGCACAAAGGGCCAATAGGCACAAAACCTACGTGACTCAGCACAATTGTGAATTATCAGGGTTCAAAGGAGATCAGTCCTTCAGATGTTCACAATTTAGACTGAGTCTGGAAAACTGAACTCCAGAAAGAAAACAACAAATATGCCTCCTTGTTTGCACTTACTCTAAATGCTGGAGATCAAATTAAAATGAGATCAATTTATTTGTAGCCAAAAGGTGTTGGTGATAGTGGTGAGTGAGATAATAACTCATATTTCTGTAGCACTTTATGATACAACATCCTAGGGCAGCTAGGTGACACAGTGAATAGAGCACTAACCCTGGAGTCAGGAGGGCCTGAGTTCAAATCAGGCCTCAGACACTTGACACCTACTAACTATGTGACCTTGGCAAGTCACTTAACCCAGATTTCCTTGCTTCCTCCCTCCAAAAAAAGAACTGTTACAACAGCCCTATGAAGTAGGTTGTACAAGTATTATCCCCATTTTACAGGTGAAGAAACTAAGGCTCAGAAAAGGGTAACTGTATGTAAGGTCACAGAGCTCATAAATATCAATGTCAGATCTTGAACCTAGCTCTGAAGCACCTACTATGTCAAGCACTGTGCTAAGAGCTTTGTGAATATCATCTCATTTGATCCTCACAACAATCCTGTGAGGTAGGTGCTGTTATGATCTTTATTTTACAATTGAGGAAACCAAGGCAGGCAGAGGTTAAGTGACTTGCCCAAGGTCATGCAGCTAGTATCTGAGGTCAGATTGGAACTTGGGTCTTTCCGACCTCAAGCTCAGTGCTCTCTGTTCACTGCCATTATCTAGCTGCCCCCATTCATTTTACCCAAGTGAATCAATCTATAAGTTGGATTAACAGTTGGTTTTAAGTTGGATTTACTTTGGTTTGAAGCAGGACATCCATCATTATCCCTAGTTCTTGGATACAATTCTTGGACCAAGGCCACAGGAAGGGAGGTAGCTGAGAAAAGGGATGGGATGTAAGGGATTAAGTCTTAAGAACATAGCAAGATAGAAAAAAGCCTTCTAAGTTGTGACTAATAAGACCAGATTGCTGAGGGAGGGGAATCAAATTCAGGTTATGTCCCTTGGCAAAGGTGGGTTTCTCCAGATTACTCCATAAGGGAATTACAGGGTATATACATTGTCTGCTGCCTTAAATTCCATCACTAATATCTACTGACAACTGAAAGTGCAAATAATGAAACCTGAGGGGTTTGTTTGTGTCTTGGAAAGGCCACAGCCTGAACTGGAGCCTTTCATTAAGAGTGTTTGAAATTATTCTTTAATACTAGCCATGCTCTATTTATTCTTCCCCTTTATTTATCTCCAGCCTGTGCTGCAGGATGGACTGCCTGCCCCCACTCACCTCTGCTTCCCGCCCTGCCCCCGAGGAGGAAGAGGTTTGCGTCTTGTCATCATTTACTTCATATCCTTGAAAACTTCAAATTATCTATTACATTGGAGATGGTGATAATTACATTTTTGTTAAACAATAACCTGACGTCACTGGTTTAGAAAAATGTGTGCTTACAAATGAATTTGTACCAACTTTAGAAGAAATCCAAAGTTAGTCACTACAATAGAGGTAAGCCCTGTATGAAAATCTGAATTTCTAAAATGGATATATACATATATGTATATGCATATACATGTATTGTACATGTACTTATGTTCATGCATATATGTATATATCTATTTTAGAAATTCAGGTATATGCATATGTATGTATATACATATGTATATTGTGTATAGATATATTTGTATCTGCATATATCTACATATATGTGATATATCTATGTATCTATCTATCTATATATATATGTGTATATATCTATACCCATGAATTCTAGTCAAATTGAAATATTCTACAATCTCTGTCTTCTTTCCACCCTTTCCCATTTCCAGGCCTTTGCTTACACCATCTTCCATACCTGGAAAGGATTCTGTACACACCTGTTTCTATCAGTTGGAATTGCTCTGAGGTTCCTTCAAGGACCAAAGTCAATTGTTACCTTCTCCAAGAAGCCTTGTCTGAAACCCTCCCCCCAAAACCTCAAGGGAAAAATCATCTCTCCTTTCTCAAATTCCTCTCAGCACTTTGCTTAGATCTCTTCTCTACACATAGTTCCTTATAAGAGGCAAGCAAGTGACTCACTAGTTACAGTGCTGGGCTTGGAGTCAAGAAGACCTGTGTTCAAATCCAGCCTCAGCCATTTACTAGCTATGTGACCCTGGGCAAGTTAACCTGTTTGCCTCAGTTTCTTCAACTGCAAAATGGGGATAGTTATAGCACCTACATTACAGGGTTGTGAGGACCAAATGAGATAACACTTGTAAAACTCTTAACAGTGCCTGGCACAAAGTAGGTACTTAATAAATGCTTGTTTCCTTTTTCCTTCGTCATTATTTGTTTTTTTTCTCTTTCCCATTGTAAAAAATAATTATATATAGTGCCTTAAAATTCACAAGGCACTCCCCCATAATAACCCTCTCTAGAGTGTAAATATTATCTCCCTTTTGCTGCTGTTCAGTTGTTGTTCAGTCATATCTGACTTGGCAAAGATACTGGAGTGGTTTGTCATTCCTTCTCCAGCTCATTTTACAGATGAGTAAACTGAGGCGAGCAGGGTTAAGTGACTTTCACCACCCAGCTGCCCTACTCCTCCCCCACCCCTCCAATTTAGACCTGAGGGAATCAAGACTCAGAACAATGACACAATTTGCCAAGGGCACACTGATGATTTCTATGGGAACTAGGACTGAAATCTAGGTGTCCTGTTGTTGAATCATAACCTTTTTTTCCCACTCTGCTATGCCTCTTTTAAAATAATCCGATCATTAGCTCCTTGAGAGGCAGATCTATGTCTTTCTTTCTACCAACAGTGCTTTGCACAAAGTAGGGGCTTAATAAATGTTTAACTGAATTGAATATATAGAATGACAATATCCTTTACAAAAGTTCAGGATACCATATTAGAGGAAAGACATTGACAGACTACAGCGGAGGAGAGTGACTGAGATGAAAATGGTTCAAGGACTAGGGACTACCATATGAGGATGAAGTGGGGGAACTACAGAGGTCTAGCATGCAAAAGAGCAAACTTAGATGGAACATGATTGATGCCTTCGGATATATTAAGAAATGCAATGTGGAAGAAGGATTTAGGAAAAGCTTTATAGAGTAATGGGAAGAGTGTTGAATTTAGTTTAATTTAGTTTGAACCTTGGGCTTAGGTTTCCTTCTCTGCAAAGTGATTGAACCTTAATAAATACATACAGCGAAGATTAGAGACAATGTAGTTTTAAAGGCATTCATAGACTGATTTTCAAGATATATCAATGAGGAGAAAAATCCCAAAAGAATGGAAAAGATCATTGATAATACCTTTAATTTTTAAAAGGACAACCCATAAGATATAACTACTAACCCAATACCTACTTTCTGCTCTCTACAAAATCTTTGTGAAAATTGTTGATAAATGTATCAAATATACCTGGGAACAAAAAGGAAAGGAAACAGGAAATCTCTCATGAATAATTTTCTGCAGCACTCACTATCATACCATTAACTAAGAGATACACGGACCACAGAAACCTACTTAGCATTTAATTCAGGAGAGTAAAATGCTTCTTTAGAAAGATGTCTCCTGTGCATATGTTAAGATCATATTGAATGATCCAACCAGAATGATTACTTTTTGCAGGAATCCTATGAGTATCAATCTCGCATAAATCATAATACACAAAAACTAAGCTAAGGAAAATCTAGCTTTAGAGGCACCTAATACAAAGGAAAGAACATTGGATTTGGAGTAAGAAGACCTTTGTTTGATTCCTGGCTCTGTCATTAATGACGTGTGTGACCTCTCTTGACATCAGTCTTTCTACCTGTAAAATGAGATAAAAACAGGTGACTTCTGAGGTCCCTTCAGGATTTCTTAGTCCTGTGACCTTTCCCTGTGCGCTGTATGGCAAATACAGACTTAGGAATTATATTCCCTGTGAAGCCCCCTCAGACCCTTATGACAAGGGCAAAGACTTCAAATTCCCATAGGATGCTACATTGCAACAAGGAGATGTCATAGCCAGCAATTGGGAGGAAGAGAAAGGGGAGTAGAAGCACATAGGGGGAATGACAAGGGTTCCTAAGTCATGGAGCTGATCAAAAATAGAGCCAAAGACTGACTATATGAGCAAGTTAGGGGTTGAGCTATGATATAGGTGAGTTAAGGACACCTAGAAGGTGCAGTAGATAGAGTGTTAGCTCTGAAGTTAGGAGGACCTGAGTTCATATCTGGCCTTGGATACTTACTAGTTGTGTGACCCGGGACAAGTCACTTCACTCTGTTTGTCTCAGTTTCCTCATCTATAAAATGAGCTGGAAAAGGAAATAGCATTTCAGTATCTCTGTCAAGAAAACTCCAAATGGGGTCACAAAGAGTCAGACATGACTGAAAACAATTAAACATCAACAACATGGGTGCCATGTTGTAAAAACTTCGAAGGTCTGCCAGTGGCAGATAGAGACTGACAAGAGCGTTAGACTAAGAGTTATAAACAGTGGATTCCCCAATCTTCGGGCTGAAGCCTGGGGTAGGGTAGAAACTTCTTCCTTTGACTATATTGGGAAAGAGAAAGGACAAATAGAAATGTACATATTTGGGAAATAGTTCCTGAGGATGTTTTTTGTTTCCTTCTCTGCCCAATTAAATTATACTCTTGCTACTTCTATAGTATGGTTTTCCTAGGTTTCCATTATGAACATAATAACTAAATATTTAGACTCAGGTTGATATTAGAGGTATCCATTTCTTACGGGAATGGGAGCTCAATGCACATGGGGTATATAATACCTCCCAAATATCAACTCAAGTCCAGGCAGTGCTAGTGAGAACTGACACATGGACCATACACATACCTGCTAAAAATGTTTGACAGTCATGGAGTATGCCCATGATGAACAAAGGATTTCTTATAGAAGGTGATGTCTTCCAGGTCGTCCTATTTGTGGACTACATTATGCTGACTAAACTGAGCCTCAGAAGCCCTCCTCAGACCCAAGGGTCTCTGTAGACATCTCCTTGTCACATCTCTTGCCTCCTACTTGGTTCTCCAGCTCCCACACTAGAGTTCTGCACTCTGCTTCATGAGAGTCCTCCATAATAAATCCAACCAAGACCCTCCACATTGGTGCTCACTGGTGTTCTTCATGCTATGTATCTGCCCACCTATCCTTTCTCTAGATTCTCTACCTTCCCACACTTTCCACCTCTTATTTTGGGAATTGTGATCAAATCAACGTTACCATTATTGGAAAGGTCATACAAACCAATTGTCCTATGGTTCCATTCACCATTTCTGTGATTTCCAAAAGCTTTCCTTCTTGGTCACTAGCACCTTATATACTCTGTCTTCCTCTATTCAACCATAAAGTGTTGGTGCTTAGGCACTGTCTTTTCTTTTAGTCCTTAGAGTTTAACACAGTGCCTGACACTGAAAAGCACCTTATGAATGCTTTTTAAAATTAATTTATTCACAAGGTTAGTTACATGTCAGAGGTACAATTTAAAAATATATTACCTCTGTAAAAACATATGGATTTCTTGGCCTTTACAGAGGTTGAACCAACACCTTTCATGTTAGTAGCATCAAACATACCAAATGAACCAACTGTCCACTCTGGCTTCTACCATATCAATCAGGTAAGATTGATAGCTTTAGTTCACACTTGGGAAATCATACTTTTATTGATTCCACGCTGCTTCCTGTCACCAAAACACATTTTTAGCAATAATATACTATCTCTTTGTAATACTATGTGATTATAAATCACGAAATACAACCTAATAAGAATCAAAATTGTAGGTTACCCAAAGGTCAATGACGCAGTAGTTAGAACTCTGGGTCTAGAGTCAAGAAGACCTGAGTTCAAATATGGTCTCACAAATCAGCTGTGTGACCCAGAGCAAGTCACTTAACCCTATTTGTCTCAGTTTTTTCATCTGTCAAATGAGCTGGAGAAGGAAATGGCAAATCATTCCACTATCTTTGCCAAGAAAACTCCAAATGGGGTCACAAAGAGTGAAATACGACTGAAAAGACTGGACAAGAGGTCAATGGAAAGATGTGTTCTGGGTATAAGCCACATATTACTTGCAATCAGGAAATGACACTAAAGAATCATAAAGGACAAATAAAACATGGTAGGTTGGAATCTGCATAAAAGAAGGTATTGTCCACACTGACAAAATCAATCAAAATCTTTGTCAATTTCCTCTTATTAGATACCATACATAATTCCAGCCTGTTTTTATTTTTTTGGATCTTGATTCTATCAACCAACCAATATGTTAACTATCTGAGCTTTATAACATTTGTAAATTTGACAAGTATGCTCTCCCTTTATCTAGACTTCCATTCTTCAATTGATGCATGATTTTATTCACGTGGGAACTCCCTCCAATTGTGTAGACCACAACACATCCACATATCTTGTATGTGATTTTTGTCTGTTTTTTGCTCATGTTTAAAAAATTAAACTCATAAAAAATTGCCCCTAATAAGTCATCCTCTTGATCTTTAGTTCATTGACTGTCCATCTATTATCTTACTACATGAGTAGCCTACCTCATTCTCTTGCTCATTCATTTTCTTCACAATAACTCTTATGCCACTTCTTGTGCATAAGTGATCATTAATGATTCTATATGACCTACTTATATACCATTGTGAGTCTCTTCTTTGCCCTCTGAATCACCTGAAATTTTTTCAACTACCAATTATGATGTTTCATGATCCTCAAACAACAGAAGATTATTGGTGTTTAAAAAACAGGTGAGTTTTTGACATCATGGACCGGCCTAGTATTGATAAAAGAATTATACAATTTCCAATGCAATTTATCAGACCCATCTTCACAGTCATACAATTGACTGAAAACTGTTGAGAATATAAGATCCTGTCAAGTTTATTGTCTATTTTATTTTTTAAGTATTCAACTTGATAGCTTTAAAGTGCTTTCTCTAAGAAAGTGACTCCAAGGACAGATGATGAGACAGACTCCTTCCTCTTTGCAGGAAGGTGAATGACTATGAGTGTAGGATATTGTACATGCATTGGCAGACATAGTCACTATATCAAATAGTTTGAATAAACTGGTTTTCCTTGTTACAAGGGAGCTTTCAATGCTGATTGGGGTTGTGGTGCTAGAGTTATATCTGGAAATACCTGATGTAAAAACATTTTAGAAAGAAAAATAAAGTCATATATACATATGTATATCAAGATCATATAAGACTTCTTTATAGGATGACTATAATAGTTGAGGATGACAAGGGAGCCTTATATATATATATTGTTTCATTTGGTCCTCACAACAATCCAGTGAGTCAGGTCCTACAAATGGTGTTATCTCTGTTTTGTAGGTGAGGAAACAAAAGTTCAGAAATATTAACTTACCCATGATCATGTACTACCAGTTGTTTGGAAGGATATGACTGAGTGATCCATTAGCTCAGTGCTGCTAACTAATATTGCCAAGGTCATGAATTTAATTCAATATGGTTTACAAAATATAATACCTTTTATTTTTGTGCTGTTCTCATGAAAGGATATAGACTTATAGATTGGATGATAGCACAATTGTGTTAATTCTTAACTGTTTGAATAGATGGGCTAAAAGAGTAGTCATTTATGATTCAGTAACACTTTGGCAGGAGGTCTCTGGTGAAGTACCTTGAGAATCTTTGCTTACAGATGCTGTTTATGGTATTTAAATGTTACTTACAATATTTTTCAATGACCTGAATGAAGACATAAATCTCATATCATATGTATCAAATCAGCATATGACATAAAACTCAGAAAGAGGGCCAAAACACAAAAGACAAAAACTTTTTTTAATGACATGACAAAAAATAGGGCTAACTCAAGACAAAAATTAATGTGGATAGATGTAAAATATATTGTTCCTATTCAAAAAACAAACTTTATAAGTACAAAATGGGAAAGGTGTGGTTATACAACAGTTTATCTGAACAAGCTCTGAAGGTTTTAGTGGATTGCCAGTTGGGTATGAGTTAGCATGATAGAGCAGCTGAGAGAGCCCATGCAACGTTAGACTGCCTGAAAAGAAGTGTAGCTGCCAGGAATAAGGAGATGATTGTCTTACTCTGCTGTGGTTAGACCAATACCTAGGGAGCATCCTATTTAATTTTGGGCATCATACTTTAGGAAGGACATTGATTAGTAAGTTGGAATGTATTAAGAGGTGTGTGACCAAGAAGGTGAAGAGCACTGAATTTATGACAAAGGCAATGCCATTGAAAGAAGTAGGAATGTTTAGCCTAGAGGACAAAAGACTTAAGGGGAGACATGTTAGCTGGGTTCAGGCATTTGCAAGACTGTCACATGCATGGAAGATGGATTGAACTTGTTTTACTTGGCCCCAGAGGGCAGATCGGGAAACAATTGGTAGAAATATCATAGAAGTGAATTTCAGCTCGAAATAAGAAGCTTCCAAAACCTTGAGAGTTGCCCAAGAGTAAAATGGCCTGCCTTAGGATGTTGGTGGGTCCTCTTTCATCGTAGATCTTCAAGGAAAGCCTGGGATAACCATTGGTCAGGTATGTGATAGAAAGAATTCTTCAGGTATTGCTTGTATTAGCTGGTCCCTGAGGTAACTTCCAACTATAAAATTATAGGATTCTGGGATCCAGGTCTACCTACCTAATGTCCCACATCAGAGGTGGAAGAGGTCTTAAAAATCATCTACTCCAACCTTCTCATTTTACAAATAAAAAAGCTGAGATCCAGAGATGTCAGGTGACTTGATTGAGGTCACTTAGCTAGTAAGGACATAGTCAAGATTCAGACTGGATACTATTACTCTTGGTCCTGCCTACTTACTGTGGCCTCATCCCTTCCCATTGCTGTAAGAATTTCTCAAACCAGACCAGTCCCAGTGTGGTACAGAACAGGGAATCAACATGGGGGTCCATAAACTCACAGGCAGATTTCATGGAGTCTATGAAATTAGATGGGAAAATGCATCTTTATTTCAATATATCTGGTTTCCTTTGTAACCCAATGTATTTCATTTTTTGCCCTTAAAAGCACTATTCTAAAAAGGCTTCACTTGACAGCAAAGGGGTGCGTTACAGAAAAAAAAGCTAAGAATTCTTGATGTAGTAGAAAGAGTGTCAGGTTTGGAATCAGAAAGTCGGTGTCTAAATCCTATAAGCAATTCAGTTCTCCTTTTGGGAGATCAGTTTCCTCATGTTAAAAAGAGAAGGTTGGATTGGATGCTCTTGGAAGGTCCCTTCTAGATTTAAAATCTTATGATCTGAAATGTTTATTCAGAAATGAGGTCATTCGCTGTAGCAAATTCTGTGCCTGGCAATTTGGCTAAGACTTATGGGATGACGGCTGGCATGGCTCCTGGCTTTGTCCCATGGGGGCGGGGGCAGCTGGTTCAGACTCTCCCTGCAAAGCTCTAACTGTCCAGGGCATTTTTTTTTTTTTCACTGTGCTCAAGAGCCTCCCTCTGGAGCCCTCTGGGCACGGCATCTTTGGAGTCTGCTTTTTCCTGCAACTCCTAACCTTACTGATTCAGAGCCAGCCCTGACTCACAATATCAACCACAACAAGCAACTCGGGAAATTTTATCATATCATCCAGTGGTGCAATAAATGATTGAGCTATGGGGGGAAGAGAGAACCTGGAATGGTCACTATTCTGGTTTTAAGGATCCTCCAGCTCCAATATTCTATGTTTTAAAATTCAAAATCCCCTTTTAACTCAAAGGCCCCTTTAATGTTCTAGGGCTTAAAGATTCCAAGTCCTATGACTTTAAAAGCAGAACTTCTTAACTTGGGCTCCATAAAATTAAAAAAAAATAATTTGATCATTGTTATTTTTATATAATTGGTTTCATTTATAATCATATGTATTTTATTTTAAAAACTTCACAATATTCTGAGAAGGAGTCCACAGGCTTCACCAAAATGCCAAAGGGATCTATGATCCAAAAGAGGTTGAGGCCTTGTTTGAAAGTTGTTTGAATGAATGATCCAGTATCTATTAAGTGCCTGTTTTGTGCCAGGCACAGCTGCAAAGCAGTGAAGATATAAATAAAAAAAAAAAATGAGTCAGTCTCTGCCCTTAAGCGTCTTCTATTCTAATGGGGAGATGTGACACAAATAGGAGAGTAGTGGCCTTACTTTCGATCTGGGGAATGGAACTACTGGGGCAGTAGAATGGTGGGTCCTTTCCTATAACAAGAGTGCTCCAGGAGCCAAGGCCCTGATTTAATTACAATTCCCAAATGAAGACTAAGATGTGGAAGGTTGAGGGCACATGGGGAGTGGTAGAAAGGGTGTGGAATACCAACTAGCACTGGCAGCAAGATACCCACACTGGGTGTGTACTCCAATCATTCCCACAGCCTCTGAGATAAGAAAGGCTAACACTATTCCCTCTATTTTAATATTAGAAAGCAGGCCCACAGAAAGGAAGTAACTTGGTCAAGACCTCACAATCCTTCGAATTCCCATTCCAGGACTCCTTCCCTCAGGTTTTCTTTGCATTCTCCCAGCAGGGATGATAGAAGGCAGGTCATATTCTATAAAACACTTTGCAGATTATAAAGTGCTTTCCCTCACTCATAACCCTGAGAGTTAGAGGGCACAAATAGCACTGCTCCCATTTTATAGATTAGGAAACTGAGACCAGAGGTTAAGTGATTGGCCTGAAGTCTCCCAGCAAATTAGCGGCAAAATTAGAACCCAAACTTGACTACGCACTTAAATGAGGTTTTCATCATGTCATAATGCCTCTGAAGTGCTTCCTACCCTGAAGTAAAGAGAGATCTATAGGATCACAGGATTTTGAGCTGGAAGGGACATTAGAGGTTATCTAGCCCAACCTCTTTATTTGACATATGAGGAAATTAAGATCCATGGGGGTGAAATGACTTCTCCAAAGTCACTCAGGTCCACTGGGAAAATGCCCACTCTAGGCCTGGCAGAAACACAGTTAAGTGGTTACCTTTTTCCTATGGTGCCTCACTCAGAGTGAGTCCTCAATAAATATTGAAGAGCTGCCTTCATGCCTCTTACTAAAACCCAGTGCATTAGCCAGCTTTCCAGTGAGCTCACTTAGCACTTTAAGTGGGAGCAGAGATCTGCCTTGTGATTAACAATATTGAAGCTTTATATTGTCAAGGTGCATTAGAGTGGCTAAGTACTATATGTCAAAGGACTGGACAATACAAGCATCCTTTCCAACAACCAGCTGGTCTGAGTAATATCTACCTCATCATGCTGATGATTAGAGCCATCACTGGAGTTGGGAAATGGAGTGGGGTGGGAGAAGGCAGATAATCCCTTATTGAGGAAAGGGGAGTAGGGTCTGAACTGGAAACCCAAGTGAGCATTGATCAAAGATCTGGTGGAAAAGATATCAAGGTTTTGGGGGATTTTGGAAATCCAAGAGGCTAAGACAGAATTAGGAATCAAGTACAAGAAAAGAAACCAGGAAAAGAAAAGAAATGCAAAAGAATTTAGAAAAGAAATACAAGCTGGAGAGTTAAGATTGGATCAAGATACAAGATGGAGAGGCAGAGGGGCTGTGGGGAGCCACAAACTGACAGCTTGTCTAATATGTAGCAGGAGTGTCCCGAGAGGAGCTAAGTAATCCCTTCCTGCCTCTCCTATCACTTTAAAAAGGTTTGAATTTCTCCTGCTCTGAATCTTCATTGCTGAAGCCTTTGTTTTGGCAGTGACCCAAGGGAATGGAATTGAATGAAGGGTTCACAACCTTGGGAGAGAGAATAATAACTCACACTTTTTAAATAGTGCTTTAAGTTTTGCAAAGTGTTTTCCTCTCAAGGCAATTGACAGGCTTGATCATCTCCATTCTACAGATGAGGAAAATGAAACTCAGAGAGGTCAATTTATTTGCCCATGGTCACACAGCTAATAGATATGAGAACCAAGGTTCCAGTTCAGGTCTTCTCCTGGTTCCAGGTATACTACGTTGATCCTCCACGCCCATTTCATTTCTGTATACACCGATCATGAGAATACACTTTCTTTAGTTGAGCAAAAATCTTTCTTTTCGCAACTTTTTCTTATTGACATTAGTGATATTTCCTGGAACAAAAGAACAGCCCCTTCTGCACATAATGACCCTTGAGAGCAGCATTGGTGCAGTAGAAAGAGTTACGCGTGGGACTGGGAATCAGAAAGCCTGAGTTCCAGTTCAGGTTGTGTTAGTTACTCGCTAGGTAGTCTTAGACAAGTCATTTTGCTTTTCTGAACCTCATAAAAGGAGTCTGGTTGGAACAGATCATCTCTAAATTTGCTTTTAGCTCTAAATTCTATGATCCTATGTTTGAAGATATGGATCATACTTTCTCCTAAGTCTTTTCTTCTTCAGCCTAAACCTCCCCAGTTCCTTCCACTGATATTTATGTATCTTGGCTTCTAGTTCCCTCATTGTCCTAGCTGCTCAAATACAAAGTTGTAGGAGTTGGGCAGCATGATGTAATGTGGGCTTTGATGTCAGGGAGCCTGGATGGAGTATCATAATTCTTCCACTTACTACCCATGTAACTTTTGGACAAGATCTCTGGCACACCCCATCTTCCTATTTATTGTTTAGTTATTTTTAGTTGTGTCCAACTTTTGGTGACCCCATTTGGGGTTTTTGCTGGCAAAGATACTGACGTGGCTTGCTATTTCCTTCTTCAGCTCATTTTACAGATGAGGAAACTGAGCCAAACAGGATTAAGTGACTTTCCCAGGGTCACAGAGCTATGTCTGAGGCTAGATTTGAATTCATATCCTCCTGACTCCAGACCTAGAATTCTATCCACTGTACCACCTGGCTGCCCATCTTCCCACAGATGACAGATTCTTATCCTGGGGTCCATGAACTTGTTTTTGGAAAACGATTTTGATAACTGTACTTCAATATAACTGGTTTTCTGTGTGATCCTGTGTATTTTATCTTATGCATTTAAAAATATTATTCTGAGAAGGGGATTATGGGCTTCACCAAAGGGGTCCAAGACAACCAAAAGTTTAAGAACCCCTGCCCTACAAAGAGTTAGAAATTGAGAGGATGCCCATCAATTGGGGAATGGTTGAACAAGTTGTGATATATGATGTAACGGAATACTGTTGTGCTATAAGAAATGATGAGCAGGCAGATTTCACAAAAACCAGGAGAGACTTGCATGAACTGATGCTGAGTGAAGTGAGAAGAACCAGGAGAACATTTTACACAGTAACAGTAATACTATGCAATAACCAACTTTGATAGACTTAGCTCTTCTCAGCAATGCAAGGATCTAAGACAATTCCAAAGGATTCATGATAGAAAATGCTGTCCACATCCAGAGGAAGAACTATGGAATCTGAATGCAGATCAAAGCCTACTATTTTCTCTTTTTTTGTTTGTTTTTTCTTTCTCATGGTTTTTCCCTTTTGTTCTGATTCTTCTTTCACAACATGACTAATGTAGAAATATATTCAGTATGATCAAACATGTACAGTCTATATCAGATTGCATGTCATCTTGTGCAGAGTGAAGGGGAGAGGGGGAAATTTCAGAACTCAGCATTTTATAAAAGTGAATGTTGAAAACTACAAATTAATTAATCTTTAAAAAAAAAAAAAAGAACTCCTGTCCTATACGTATAAGGACTTACACTATCATGCAAGAGTAGAACAGCTTCCTTCTCGGCAAATGCAGAGAAAGCACACCTAGGGTTGCTAAAGGGTCAGGGAACACTCCTTTCTACCTCACTGTAAGTGTTACCTACGCTTAGGACTCAAATAGTTCACAAGGATCTTGGCTTTAGTTTCTTCAGCTATAAAATGAAGATGTTGAATTGTATAGCCCCTAAGGTCAACTCTAAATCTACCATCCTCTAAAGTCAGCTCATCTCCCTAACTTCACACTTCTTAAATGAGTAGCTCTTTTTTCCTCTCCCCATTCTGTCCTTTTCCTTCTGAGCTCTACTCTGATTTAAACCAAATCACAGGGGATGATTCCATAAACTCATACACCCTAGGACATACACTATTAACATTTTTGATACCATTGCTCCCTTCCAGGGAGTTCTGATTTTTAAGAGAAAACCAAAACTTTACATAGCAGAAATATCTCTGAGCTGGGGAGATGTACACTGGTCAAGCTGTCAGTAACTCACTGTGTGACTTTGGAACCCTTCTCTTCTTTGTACTTGTTTTCTCATTCATAAAAACAGGGAGTTAGACAATCTGTAAGTAAGACTCCATCCACCTTAAAGATTTCCACGTCATCTATTGGTTTTTTTAAACCATAATTGTCACTAAATAAAATAATAAGAAAAAAGATAAGGCAATAATGTGGAGAATTTCCTATGTTTGAACCTCATAGATCTGCCATCTTCCTACTAAACCCTCAATCAAAGTTGATACCTAAGAATGAGAATCAGACTACTATAGATCACTGGAGTTCATGTTCAAACAGGGTGAGAAATCCATAGTAGCTCTCTTCTCCCTTTGACTTTTTAGAATTGTTGTTCTGTGCTGTTCCTTCTCACAAAGATCCTAAAATTTAGGGTCTTAATTTAAAAGATTTGTTCTGTGAAGTTTGGATTCAGTCAAAGGGCTGCACTTGAGGACCTAGAGGGCCACATGTGACCTCGAGGCCACAGGCTCCTCACCCCTGTGGCCTAAATCATAGGAGACAGTGAGGAAATATACCTTAGAACCTCCCATATATCCAGATAAGATATTAGAGCCAGACTGAACCACCCCATTCTTCTAACTCTCTACCTTTTTCTCTCCCACAGGAGGGAAATCTCCCTGGCTAGGGAAAGGAGACCTTAAATAATTGATATGGTTTGCTTTTATCTACATGTAATAATGACAGGAAATCTATGTAGCTGGTCCTGATGGAGTGAAGCAGTCTGCCAACATTCCCTAACAAGAAAGAGACCAAAGGCAGGCCTCGGGGGTGGCTGGGATGTCATTCACCTATACTAGTGGAATGAGTGACATCAAATTAAAATCTCCTGTCAAGAATTTGACCAGCTTTCATCTCTCCAACAGATGTGGAATGAATGAGTACATTAGGCTAAAATGCTGTCCAGTAACCAACATTTCCAGGGTACTTTTAAGGCTTAAAGAGTATTTTCCTTACAACTGTGCATGGTTGTCTTCCTCTTACATAGAGATAACTGAGACTGAGAGGTGACCTCTTAATGAGGGGTCACCATTATCAAGTGTCACACTAAGTCAAGTCACTTCAAACCAAGTGCTCTTTTTTTTTAACTTCCTCTCTACATTGCTAAGACAAAAATGTTGAGAGAAAGCAGAGGAATAAAATATTTATAATAACTATCAATAATTTATATTCATACAACTCCTTATACTTGCAAAGTGCTTATCTCATTTGACCGTCACAGTAACCCTACAGGTCGTCGTATCCCCATTTTTGAGATAAGAAACCTGAGGTTCAAGCACAAAGTGACCTGCCTGATCATGCAACTAGAAAGTGGTAATGCTAGGAGTCAAATTCAGGTCATAATATCATAGAATAGCAGAGCTGGAGGGAAGGCATTTCCTCACTGCACAGATGAGGAAACTGAGGCTCTGAGATGGGAAGTAACCCAACCAAAATACATGGTTAATAAGTGACTTGGGACCAGAGCCTAGGTGTCTTGATTTCCAAGCTAGGGTTCCTTCCACTAAACTATACTGCTTCCCTGATGGAAAAAGACTGAGTGCAAGAGTCAAGAGATATGGGTTTTAGTCCTGACTCTTTTCCTAATTATCAATGTGACCTTAGGAAATCATTTTCCATCTCATAGCCTCAATTTCTTTATCTTTAAAATTAAAATACAGGAATTGAGCTAGAGCAATGGTTCTCAAAATTTGGTCTGTGGAACTCCTGGGGCTCCTCAAAACCCTTTCAACGAGTTGATGAAGTTGAAACTATTTTTCTAATAGTAAAAAGAGGCTTTAATTTCTAATACTGTACATATTAATGGCAATAACCCACATAAACAAAAGCTCTTTGAGGGAAGGGTCCTCAACAATCTGTAGGAGGGTAAAGGGGTCTTGAGATCAAAAGTTTGATAATCATTGGATTAGAGGATCTCCAATTTGCCTTCCAGGTCTGTTTTATTCTACATTACTTTGCTTCTCATCAGGTTCAGATTCTTTCCACCATTCAGAATATTTTGAGGTACCCAGATTGACACACAATAACCCTTGGTCCAACATTTAGTAGAGACCGAGGCAGAAAAAACACCAAAGCAAAAAAACCCCCAAACATTAGTATCTTACTAAGTTCCTTCTACAGGTAAAAATGCAAATATTTCTACTTATTAGAACATTTGGATTGAAAAATTACTTTGTCTATTGTGTTCATGTATGTGACCAAACTGACTGAGAAAATACCGTTTAGCCATTGATTCTGAAGTCCTTGGATAATTAAATCATTTGAGAGCTGTTCATTTGCTTTTTAGGGAAAAGTTATCCATACCATAGGTGTTTTCCCCCCTTTATATTAACTTAATAGAATGAATGACAATAGAATGCCAGCAATAGATAAAATCTTAGAATCACAGAACATAGAATGTCAGACCAGGAAGGGGTCTCAGAAGTCATCTAGTTCACCCATTTCATTTTACAGGAGGAAACTGGGAGGCAGAGGTAATAAGGTATACTCAGGGTCCCACAGTAAGTAGTAGAATTTGAATATGAATTGAGCTCAGGGTTCATCCTACAACAACAGGAGGCTATTGTTTCAAAGGAAAAGGATCATGTTATTCAGCTCTGTGATCCTTTTATGGGGTTTTCTTCATGAAAATATGGAAGTGGTTTGCCACTGCCTTCTGCAGTTCATTTTACAGATGAGGAAACTGAGGCAAAGAGGTTTAAGCAACTTGCCCAGGGTCACACAGCTAGTATCTGAGGCCAGATTTGGACACAGGTCCTTCTGACTCTAGGTCCAGCACTCTATCCATTGAGGCACCTGGCTGTTGAGTAAAAGTGCCTTATTTCACTTTGTATCCCATTCTGCAAGCTAGCTCAGGGACATACACACAGCAAGTCTTTCATAAAGGTTCGTTCTAAACAGCTCGTTCCCTTCCTGCTCCAGGATTCTATTATTTATGAATGTTGTCTTATGCCTACACTTCAGTGACCTTTCTATCTACACGTTTCTTACTAGAAAGAGTGCTAGTTTCCTCATGACGCTCGTTGTGCTGTTCCATCAAATCCAGCAAAACCCAGTGGCCTTTCTTTCAATTGGGTTTATACCTTTGAATTCTTTTTTTTCTGACAGACTAATAAGGCACTACATTTTTAAAGCTGTACAATAATTGGGAGAGACAATATCAAATGACCAGTATGACAGGCAATTTTTTCTTATTTCATAGCCCCATGATGAAGAATAGACCCCCTTTAACAATTAGATAATTCCAGGAACAAATTATGCTTCACATGATAACCCTCCTGGGAACCAATTATTTTTTCCTGCAGTGGAGTTCTTTGAAACACTAAGCGTTAGACAACAAACTCTGAGACATGTGTTTCCTTTGTAAAGTTTCCCTCTTTAATAAAAATAAACAAATCTCTCTGTTTATAGGGTGTGTCTACAATAGAAACCAGTTTGAATTACAGAACCATAGGATACCAGGTGTCCCAAAAGTCTTGGGGCAGTTTTAAGTCAGCTTAAACTAGTTTAAAACTGAGCTGAGATTTTGGGGACACTGAGTTAGAGTGAGAAGAGACATTAGAAGTCCTCTGGTCCCCTCATTTTATTAGTTGGAAAACCAAGGCCCAGAGATAGCAAGTGAGTTGCCCAGCACATTACAACAAATTTGCGATGGGACCAGGAATGACAGAGAGGACTCTTGGCTCCTAAGGTACTGTTCTTTCTTTTACACTATAGTGTTACCCAAAGGACACCCCATCACCCTCTTCAGTCCCCCTGCTTGAACAGGACAGAGAAACAAGGAGCTGCTGGACAGGGTATATGATGCTGCCCACACTTGATATCCATTTCATTATTCATATCAGATGCAGGCTAAATATTGTCCAGGACTCCTGAAATATCCCTCTCAACATAGTGCTTATTAGCAAGAGCCCAGAGCTACCAAAGCCCTGAGCCAAGTCTCCTGCAAAAAAAGGCAAGAGAGTTTTCCCCTTTGCTAGGTCAGCTCGATGAGAGATAGAGCCAAAAAGGGCCTGTCTGAACAATTTCTCATTCTTAATACAATGATATTGATCAGTTCCTAGAGTGAGAGCAGGCTGGCTCTCTGCAGGGCCCATGAGACTGTTGTGGTTGGTTGGTTTTTTGTAGTTGTTCTGGGGCTTAACATAAGCAACCTGTCTCTGTCACTCTGTCTCTTACAGCTGTACTAAGTGTATCTACTGTAAGTTCTAAAAGAAGGATGCTGGCAGGCAAACCCCCTATTAAAGTGTTCCTGAGGTGAGCATGGCTCCTGAGGAACTGCCTGCCTCCCTGCTTGAATGATTAGGGGGTGTTTGGACTTTAAAAAAGAAGACAGAGAGGAGACGATAGCTGTCTTTGAGCATTTGAAGGGATGTCCCAGGGTACAAGAATTTAATTTATTCTTGTCCTCAGAAGACAGAATTAGGATCAAAGCAGAAATGTTATGGGAGACAGACTCCAGCTCAAAATAAAGACCATTTTCCTAACAATCAAGATGTCTAAAAATGGATGGAGATGCTTTGAGAGGTAATGAACTCCTCACCCCTGGAGGTGTATAATCAGAGGCTGGATGACTATTTGTCCTCTAATGGACCTTTCAGTGCCTTCCAGTCCCTTTCAGGGGTTTCTATGATATTACACGAGTGATTTTCTTTTTGTCATTGTGAGACAAGGTGGAAAGTGGAAAGGACACTGAAGTTTCAGTCAGAAGACATGGGTTTCAGTCTTGGCCCCCACACAATCCAGTCATCTGATCATAATCAAGGTACACCTTTCTGAGTTTCCTCATTTATAAAAATGGGGTAATACTTATACTAAGGGTCAACATGATATATTAGCTAGAGGAATTAGCCTCAGGGTTGGGAAGATGTGACTTTGGGACCCACCTATGACACATACTGACTGAGACACTGGGCCATTCACTTAAACTTCTCAGGGCCCCAGGCAAATCTCTAAGATTAAATCCAGGATTTTTTTTTTTTTGGTGTCATGAACCCCTCTGATAGTCTGGTGGAATCTATGGATCTTTTCTCAGAAAGAAAAATGTTTTTAAGCATGAAAAAAATAGAGACAATCAATTATATTGAAACAAAGACGTATTATTTTCTCACCAAGTTCATGGATCCCATGAAAACTGTTCACCCCCTAGGAGTTTGTGGACCCCAGATAAAAAGTTCCTTCACTATGTAATTCAGAAAAGGAACCAAAGCGCATCCATAGAGGGCATTTCATTCCTGGAAGCTCTCTGTATTGGTGAAATCACAGGTCCAGTAAAATAAAAGTACTTAAACTGGAGGAAATGGTCTGTAAATCTATAAAGTTTCCTAATAAGAGTTTATACTCTATTTCAGATAATATACAAAGCATGTAGTCCATTTCTTACATGTAAAGATAGACTAGATAGCTGAGTTATTATTTGGAATAATTCAGGCAACAAGAAACACAAATTCTAAATCCACCCCAAGTTTGCCTCATTTACCTGAGCAGAAGGAGGGGAGGATGGGGCGCCACTGGAATGACTAATACTGCCCTCGGTTCTCTACTTTCCTTTGAATGTGTAGACATAGTCTCAAAATAGAGTACCCACTCAGCTAGCAGTGGGGGAGAGGTTTAAATCAAAGCTTCCTTCGATGACAGTTTGGAGGCTCTGAGGAGTCACCATCCCAAATATGAAAGCGGTGTTTGCTCAGGAGGTCGCTCCCAGCCTCCTGGATGAAACAACCCCCTTCTGAGCCCAATCAGACCCACCAGGAACCCAGCCCGTCTGCTTCAGTGAACAGGTTCCGACAGCTTCTTCCAACTTGCAGTTGACAGCACCCAGGCCAGAATTGTGCCCTGACAAACTGTAACCCCTCCCCACCCAAAAAACAAAAACCTTTGCAAGATCCATGCTACCCCTGTGCCTGTTTGCTTTCTGGGACCCCTTGGTCCCCCTTCAGTTCACTTCCCAGACCCCCGAGCCAGCCTGGGTGTTCGACTTTGCAACCTGAGCCCAGGGAGGCCTGGGGGCCACGGGGTAAATATAAACCTGGCACTCACCCACAGGGAGTCCTTCATAGTCTGACATCATGTGAAAAGTTGTCTCGGGCAGGACCCGGCTGGAGAGGGAAGAAATCACGGGAAAAATCCGGCTGCAGGCAACTTCTCCAGTGAGTAAAGCGCAGGGGGAAAGGCTGAATATTTCCAGCTGCCCTGGCCACAAATATCCCCGCCCAGGGAGTTCAAGCAACAATTCCCATCTGCCTTCTCATTATGGGATGGAAAGATAAGAATGTGCTTTTGTGCCAAAAGAGCAGGCTATTGGTGGATAAGCTGGTTGTCCTCCCTCCCCTTCTCTGTTTCCTCTTTAATGTCACAGGGGCGCATTACTCAGAGAGAAGGGCCACCCCTTAGAATGGAAAAAGACTCTAAAGGAGCACCCATGTCCTTTAAAGGAGAGAGGAGACTGGGAGGCGAAGGGGCCACAGAGATCCAAATTCCCTAACAAATCTGAAGTGCTCAGGAGAATCCAGGCTCTCTCTGCTGAAATCACACAGGTACTCCCAACATTAACAATATCAATAACTCACATGTCCATAATGCTAAAAGTTGACCTGGGGCTTTTTTTTTTTTTTTTATGAGAGTCCTGTGAGACACTGGAAAGAAAAATTTTCATTCATAGGAGATCACAGGATTTAGAGCTCACACAGGGACTTGAGAGATCATCTTAGATTCATCCCTACATTAGACAGATTAGGAAACAAAGAGACAAAAGAGAAGTGGAATTCTCAGGGTTATATCATTCATTCTTTGTCCTTCCTTCTGGAAGAGGACGGTGTCATCAGGAAGCTGATGCCATGACTTGCAAGTGAATTGGATTTAAGTGAGGCTGTGCAAAGCCACCAGCCTCACTCTCTCCTCCAGAGACTTCTGGGTATGGTGGCCAGATACAGATCAGGGACTGGAGATGACCCCGCCTCTCCCCACCCCATCAAATTGTTTTCGTAGGACCACAGAATCGTGATGCAATATATAGAGCGCTGGTCCTGGAGCCAGGAGGATCTGAGTTCAAATTTGATCTCAGACACTTACTAGCTGTGTTACCTTGGGCAAGTCACTTAACCCTCTTTGCCTCAGTTTCCTCATCTGTAAAAGAAGCTGGAGAAGGAAATAGCAAATCATTCCAGTGTCTTTGCCAAGAAAACTCCAAATGAGGTCACAAACAATTAGACATGACAAGAGAATCTTGGGCTGGGGCAAGAGCCTAGAAGCACGTTGCCTAACTCAGCCTTCACAAGGAATCCCCTCTACACTGTCTCCAATAAGTGTTTCTCCAGCTAGTGCTTTAGGACGTCCAGAGAAGAACCCCATCAGTGAGGTTCAAATGATAATGAATATAAAAAGCACTTTGCAAACCTTGAAGTTCTATAAAAAAAATCTGTCGTTTATTATTCTTAGTCTATAGTCACCAGACCTCTTGGTGATGACTTCATTCCCTGAGACTTCGACTGTACTCTTACTGAATTCAGGCAATGTTTATAGAGTGATACAGGGATATGTTGGTAAATCTTTAACAACCAGGCTGTCTGGGGGAGAGGGGAAGGAGATATATGGGCACACTAAATTTTTCTTAAAGCTAGACCAGGGATGGGGAGCCTGCGAACTCGAGGCCACACGTGGCCCTCTAGGTCCTCAAGTGTGGCCCTTTGACTGAATTGGCCCAAATCCTTGGGCTAGATAATCAACAAAAAAGCAAAGCAAGTCTTGCTGATTTCTGAGGTATAAATGCTCATACTGAAAATTTTAACAAGTGGCTCTTGCAAGCTGTTTAGAAGTGCCCCTAGCACACTTGCAGACCCCAATAAAACATTCTACTTAAGGACAATTCTGGCTGTGGGGCAATTTGCCTTAAAATATGGAGTGAGTCAAAAGTACTTCTTGATTTTGATTTCTTAGGATCAGAGATTTAAAACTGGAAGGGACCTCGGGGGTTATCTAGTTCCCATTTTACATGAGGAAAATGATGTCCATCCAGGGGTGCTAAGTACCTTGTCCCAGTTTCAGAAGTGAGATTTCAACCCAGACTCTCAGATCCTAGGACCAGTGTTCCTTCCATCATAGCAATGTCTTTATTTGGAAAGTGAACTACCTTTCCTTATGAATGGTGTGGTCATGACCTTTGGTGCCTTTCAGAGAATGGGTTTTAGTGAAAACCAAATTTAGTGCTAACCAAACTAACTAACTCAGAAATTTGTGAGATGGACTTTGTGGAAAAAACTGACTTTTTTGTCCTTTTTCTTTTACAAATAACTAGATCAGACTGTGATCCTGAAGTGGATGGAGTGGGAATGGGGGTGGGGAGGCATGAAATTGCCAGGAGCTCTTTGTTAGTGACTGGCCATTGGTCCTATTTCTAACCTCTGGGGACAATCAGAAAAAAAGACTAACCTCTCTTCTACATGTCAGTCATTCAAGTCCTTGGAGACTGCTCCCATGTCTCCCCTAAGTCTTCTCCAGGCTAAAAGTCCTGTTCAGTTGATCTTCACATAATATTGTTTCCAATGCTCTAAGTATTTTTTTTATTTTTTATTTTATTTTATTTGTTTAACTTTTAACATTCATTTTCATAAAATTTTGGGTTCCAAATTTTCTCCCCATTTGTCCCCTCTTCCCACCCAAAACACCGAGCAGTCTAATTGCCCCTATCACCAATCTGCTCTCTCTTCTATCATCCCTCTCTGCCCTTGTCTCCATCTTCTCTTTTGTCCTGTAGGACCAGATAACTTTCTATACCCCAATACCTGTATTTCCTATTTCCTAGTGGCAAGAACAGTACTCGACAGTTGTTCCTAAAACTTTGAGTTCCAACTTCTCTTCATCCCTCCCTCCCCACCCATTCCCTTTGGAAGGCAAGCAATTCAATATAGGCTATATCTGTGTAGTTTTGCAAATGACTTCCATAATAGTCATGTTGTGTAAGACTAACTATATTTCCCTCCATCTTATCCTGCCCCCCATTGCTTCTATTCTCTCTTTTGATCCTGTCCCTCCCCAAGAGTGTTGACTTCAAATTGCTCCCTTCTCTCATTGCCCTCCCTTTCATCATCCTCCCCACCCTGCTTATCCCCTTCTCCTCCACTTTCCTGTATTGTAAGATAGGTTTTCATACCAAAATGAGTGTGCATTTTATTCCTTCCTTTAGCCAAATGTGATGAGAGTAAACTTCATGTTTTTCTCTCACTTCCCCTCTTTTTTCCTCCACTAAAAAGTCTTTTGCCTGAATCTTTTATGAGAGATAATTTGCCCCATTCCATTTCTCCCTTGCTCCTCCCTATATATTTCTCTCTCACTGCTTAATTTCATTATTTTAAGGTATAATCCCATCCTATTCAATTCACCCTGTACTCCATCTGTGTGTATGTGTGTGTGTGTGTGTGTGTGTGTGTGTGTGTGTAATCCCACCCACTACCCAGATACTGAAAAGTTTCAAGAGTTACAAATATTTTCTTTCCATGTAGGAATGTAAACAGTTCAACTTTAGTAAGTCCCTTGTGATTTCTCTTTGCTGTTTACCTTTTCATGCTTCTCTTCATTCTTGTGTTTGAAAGTCAAATTTTCTTTTCAGCTCTGGTCTTTTCATCAAGAATGCTTGAAAGTCCCCAATTTCATTGAAAGACCATTTTTTCCCCTGAAGTATTATACTCAGTTTTGCTGGGTAGGTGATTCTTGGTTTTAGTCCTAGTTCCTTTGATTTCTGGAATGTCCTATTCCACGCCCTGCGATCCCTTAATGTAGAAGCTGCTAGATCTTGTGTTATCCTGATTGTATTTCTATAATACTTGAATTGTTTCTTTCTAGCTGCTTGCAATATTTTCTCCTTGACCAGAGAACTCTGGAATTTGGCCACAATGTTCCTAGGAGTTTCTCTTTTTGGATCTCTTTGAGGTGGTGATTGGTGGATTCCTTGAATACTTATTTTGCCCTCTGGTTCTAGAATCTCAGGGGAGTTTTCCTTGATAATTTCATGAAAGATGATGTCTAGGCTCTTTTTTTGATCATGGCTTTCAGGTAGTCCCATAATTTTTAATTGTCTCTCCTGGATCTATTTTCCAGGTCAGTTGCTTTTCCAATGAGATATTTCACATTATCTTCCACTTTTTCATTCTTTTGGTTTTGTTTTGTGATTTCTTGGTTTCTCACAAAGTCATTAGCCTCCATCTGTTCCATTCTAATTTTGAAAGAACTATTTTCTTCAGTGAGCTTTTGAATCTCCTTTTCCATTTGGCTGATTCTGTTTTTGAAAGCATTCTTCTCCTCATTGGCTTTTTGAACCTCTTTTGCCAATTGAGTTAGCCTATTTTTCAAGGTGTGATTTTCTTCAGCATTTTTTTGGGTCTCCTTTATCAAGGTGTTGACCTGCTTTTCATGCTTTTCTTGCATCTCTCTCATTTCTCTTTCCAATTTTTCCTCCACCTCTCTAACTTGATTTTCAAAATCCTTTTTGAGCTCTTCCATGGCCTGAGCCCATGGAATATTTATTTTGGATGTGTGGGATACAGAAGCCTTGACTTCTGTCTCTTTCCCTGATGGTAAGCATTGATCTCCCTCATCAGAAAGGAAGAGAGGAATTATCTGTTCACCAAGAAAGTAACCTTCTATGGTCTTGTTTTTTTTCCCTTTTCTGGGCATTTTCCCAGCCAGTGACTTGACTTCTGAGTTTCCTTTCTGCACCCACCTGGCCTCCAGATCCACCCAGCTAGTGCTTGGGGGCTGAGATTCAAATACTGCTCCCCAGCCTCAGGGCTTTGGGCAGGGGTGGGGCTGCTATTCAGTGTGAGATTAAGTTCAGCTGCTCAGGTGGGGGCAGGGCCGCCACACGGGGCTCCTCAGTTCCCCCAGGGGGTTTACATGGAGACCTTCAACAATGGATCTGAGCTCCTGCCTGCTTTGGGAGCCCTTGTCCGCTGCTGCCTCCGCTGCTGCCTCCCGAGGGGGCCTGAGTTATGGAGATACCCTGCTCCCCTCTCAGCAAGCTGGAAAGACCCTCTCACTGACTTTTGGCACCTGTGGGTGGAGAGACCTGTGTGGTTGCTGGAGATTCTGTCCCTGAAGCCTGCTCGGATCTGCTCCTCTCAGTGCTGCGTGGCCAAGGCAGGGCTGGGTTCCGCTCTGGGTCCGGTGCGCAACGGACCTTTCATGTCAGTTTTTCAGGTCTCTCTGGAACAGAAATCTCCTCCACCCTGTTGTTCTGTGGCTTCTGTTGCTCCAGAATTTGTTGGGAGTTCTTCTTTACAGGTAATTATGGACTGTGGGTTAGGAGTTAGCATATGTGTATCTTTTACTGCACCATCTTGGCTCCTCCCTACCTGCTCTAAGTATTTTGGTTGACTTTCATTTGGGTGTGGTCTAGCTTGTCCATGTTTTCTGTAAGATGTATCTCACCGAGCTGAACACAGGACTCCAATCTAGTCAGGACATATTAGAGGAAAACTCTTATATCCCTCATTCTGGACACTTTTAATGCAGCCCAAGTTTTCATACATAATTACTTTTCTGGCTGCCACTATTGACTCTGTTGATCTGATAGTCTACTACGCATCCCCAAACTTTCATGGAAATTATTGTCTAGTTCTTGTAAAGGTAGTGTTTTGAATCTAAGTAGAAGTGTATATTTATTCCTATGAAATTTCATTTTATTAAATGTGACTCGCTGGTCTAACACGATCTTTTTGAAATCTGATTTTGTCATATTCATACAGCTAGGCAGTATAATGGATGAAGCACTGTATCTCTGTCTGCCTCAGTTTCCTCATCTGTAAAAATGTGGATAATTCTAGCATCTCTTCTCAGGGTGGTTGTGAAAGTAAAATGAAATAACATTTGTAGAGTGCTTTAAAGAGTTGTATGACATTTTTGATAATTTTCCTAACTTCATGTCAGTTACAAACTTGACGAATGTATCTTCTATACCTTTAACCAAGTCACTGACAAAAAGTTTGAAGAGCTCCAGGGAGATAGATCCTTGGGCCATTCTACTAGATGATGGTAACCCATCAATGACTGATCTCAGCTCTTTAGCATAATGCCCAGCATGCAGTAAGTGCTTAAGAAATATTGGTTGACTACCTTGTTAACTACTATTTCTGTCCAATCCTTTAAACATTTCTAAATCTGACTAACTCTACTATGATCTGGTGCAAATCTCTCAGTCATATCCTCAAGAATAGCATGAGAAATTTGTCAGATGCTCTTGAAATCTAAGTACAGTACATTGGAGATACTGCAGGTTGGGTTCCAGACCACCACAGTAAAGCAAATATCTCAAGAAAGTGAGCCACATGAATTGTTTGGTTTCCCAGTGCAAATAAAAGTTATATTTACACTATTCTGTAGTCTATTAAATATGTGACAATATTATGTCTAAAAAACCAATGTGCATGCCTTGATTAAAAAATACTTTATTGTTTAAAAAAATGCTAACCGTCACCTGAACCTTTAGCAAGTTATAATCATTTTGCTGGTGGAAAGTCTTGCCTCATTGCTGATGGCTGCTGATGGATCAGGGTGGTGCTTGCTGAAGGTTGGAGGCAATTTCTTAAAATAAGACAATAATGAAGTTTGGTGCATAGACTGACTCTTCCTTTCCTGAAGGATTTCTCAGTAGCATGTGATGCTGTTTGATAGCAGTTTGCTGACTTTCAAAATTGGAGTCAATCCTCTCAAAACCATTGCCCCTGCTTTATCAAATACGTTTATGTAATACTCTTCAATAGTATTGTGTCTTAGGGAATAGGGAGGCCTGAAGAGAGGGAGAGAGACAAGGGGAATGGCTGGAGCCTTAAGAACATACACAATATTTATTAATTTTGCTTTTTCATATGGGCTTAGTTTGAGGTGCCCCCCCAAATTAGAATAGTAATATTAAACATCACTGATCACAGATCATAAGAGGTATACTAATAACGATAAAGTTTGAAATATCACAAAAATCACCAAAATGCGACACAGAGACACAATGGGAGCATACGCTGTTGGAAAAACAGTGTCAATAATGCAGGGCTGCCACAAACCTTCAATTTGTAAAAAAAAAAAAATGTCTGTGAAGCACAATAAAGCGAAGTACAATAAAACAAGGTATGCCTATATATCATGTCTAAAACACTCCCTTGATCTACCAATCTAGTTACCATGTCAGAAAAGGAAATGTGATCCGTCTAGTATGGCTTGTTTTTGATGTAGTCACATTGGCTTCTAGTGATAACTGCTTTATTTTCTAAATGCTCATAAACCAATCCTGTATTAAAATGTTCTAGACTTTTGCAAGGAATAGGAGTTAAGATCACTAGTTTCTAGCCTGCAAAATACCACCTCTTCCTTTTATTTATTTATTATTTATTTATTTTTAAAATATAGACATTTGTCTTGTTTGAGACCCAGGGTTCCTTTCTCATTGGCCATGATCTTTTAGCTTTCAATAGCATTGACTTATCCATTAGAGCTGGCCAGTTCTTTCAGTACTTCAGGATATAATTCATCCAGGCCAGGTGGTTTGAGCTCATCGAAGGTCAGCAAATACTCTCTTCCTAGTTATTATATGTGACTTGACATTAACAAGCACTGATACTAGACCCAAGTTTTATGAAAGTGATTTTATCTCCTAGAGCTCCTTGTAGGAATCAATCCATTACTGATTCAACCCTATAAGGTTCCTAAAATAGTGGTCATAATATACAATATAGAAGAGTGAGTTAAAGATCTAATGTAATTGTAAGCCATGTATAACTTTCAGTGAGTAGCATCTAAAATAAAAACTTTGGATTTGATTCTGTTTTGAATAATCATTGAATAACACAACATGACTAATATGGAAATATGTTTTACATGATTGCACATATATAACCTATATCAAATTGCTTACGGAAGGGGAAGAGAGGGAAGGAGAAAAATTTGGAACTCAAGATCTTATTAAAAATGAATGCGAAAAATTGTCTTTACATGCAATTGGAAAATAAAATACTATTAAAATAAAAAATAATAATTGAATAAAAGATATAAATTGAAAAATTAATTAATTAGAATACTTGAAGTAGTCTTGATTTACTTGACCAACAAAAATAAGAAGAAGAATTCATCAAAAAAGCTTCTTTGGACCAATTTTCATCTTTCAGATGTCTTTTGTTGGCAGAGATGAAGGGTGGATCAACTTTTATGGGGTTCATAATATCACAGAATCTCAGAATCATCCCAGCTCATCAAGTCCAACACACACTTGGACAATATTCTTTTATTTGATATTTCCGACAAGTGTTCCCGCTACTTCTGCTTGAAAGGGGGAAGAGGAAAGGGAGGAAACTAAGCGTTTATGTAGCACTCACTATGTGCCAGATGCAGCTGCTATCATCATCCTTCTTTTATAGTTGAGGAAAATGAGGTAGTGACTTACCCAGGATCAAACAACTAATAAGTGTCTGAAGCAGGATTTGACTCCAGACGTTGATCCCAAAGTCAGTGCTCTACCCACATGCCACCAGCTGCTTAAAAACCTCTCATCATGGGATACTCATCTACCAAGGTTATTCATTCTACTTTTAAAGATCTTTAACTACTAGGAATTTTTTTCTTGTACAGGACTGAAATCTGTCTTCCTATAGCATCCTCCATGTAACTAATTCTGTCCTCTGAAGCCAAACAGAGCAAATCCCTGGTTCAGTCCTCTGATGCTCTCTTCTATATGACAGTCCTTCTGTATAAACCAGGGGTGGGGAACCTGTGACCTCCAGGCCACATGTGTGTAGCTTTCTAAGTCCTCAAATGTGGCCTTTTGACAGAGTCCAGAACAAATCCTTTTATGAAGGGTATTTGTTCTGTAAAGTTTGGATTCAGTCAAAGGGCTGCGCTTGAGGACCTAGAGGGCCACATGTGACCTCAAGGCCACAGGTTCCTCACCCTTGGTATACTCTATAATATGTTCTTCCCAAGTCTTCTCTCCTCCAATCTAACCTTTTTAAATGTCAATGACATTGTGATCTCAGTTCTTGTCTGGTCCCTCTACCCAACCCCATCAGCTTACATGACCAACACTAACTGTTCCACTAACTCCTGCCTATCTTTCCCTTTCTTCTTTACCCCATCAGTGATTATTTCTTTGTAAGTTGACTCTTCTATTTTTCTACCTTCAAGAGACCTTCAGAAATTCTACTTCTTCAGTCAATAAGTCCTTCTTGCTTTGATAATAAAACAAAAAGAGATTCAATAGGACTTTTTAAAAATTTTCTTTAAAAATACAGGCTTTGTTAGCATTAAAAAAAACCCCTTTACTTGCTTTATTAACACCAATTTATGATATAATAGAAATACCATTTAAAAGCCTATTTTAAGCACAAAAATATTAAGATAATTCATGTAATTTGTTGTCTTCTACAGATTAGATGAATGTGCTACAATGAACTATTGAATTATATTCAAAAGTATAGACTATATTTCTCGTGGTTTCTCCCATCTGTTTTAATTCTTCTATGCAACATGAGTAATGTGAAAATGTGTTTAATAAGATTGTATTGTAGAGGTCATATAAGATTGCATGCCATCTCAGGGAGGGGGCGGGAAGGAGGGAGGGAAGAAGGAGGGGGAGAAAATTTAAGACTTACAGAAGTGATTGTTGAAAACTGAAAACAAGACAATTAATTAAATTTTAAAAAATAAGTATAGACTATAGACCTTTAGGTTCCGAGAACAAGTAATCATGAGAACAAACAGAGAGTTACATTTCTGAAAGACAGAATTAAGTGATAGAAATTACAGAGATGTCATGCTTCGGGTTTTAATTTCACCATGACTCTTTCAACCCTAAAGAAGAAAGAGCTTTCTCTAGAGATTTCCCTGGATCCTGGCTCTGTTACCACTTCCAGCAGGGTTCCTGACCTCAGACTGCAGGATACAGGAATTACTCACATGTCTATAGCACTTTACAATTCATTCATTCATTAAATTCTTTATTATTTGCTAGGCACCCAGCACTGTCAGTACCAGTATCCTCCCAGTCACCCAGGCTCATAACTTTGAAATCATCTTGTATGCTTTCCCATCCCTCACTTCACACATCTAATCTAATTGCCAAGTCCAAGGGGATTCTCCTTCCATAATGTATCACATCCAGCCTCCCTCTTCCATTCCCACAGCAACCACCCTTACTCAGGCAGGCATCTTTTCTCACCTAGCCTATTGTTAAAATCTCCTACCTCATCTTTCTGCCTTCAGTCTCTGCCCCACCCCCTTAATTCATCATTCAGCTGCTCTAGCGATCTTCCTAAGTAATCCTCTTAATGCATAACTTTGATCATGACACTCCTCTTCAGCCAAAAAAAAAAAAAGGAAAGAAATCATTACCCTCTTCTCTGTTGCAATTAAATTTAATTCGGTGGGAAGAACACTGGATTTAATCATTCAATAAGTCAGCATGTCAAGAAGCATTTATTAAACACCCTCTATATGCCAGGCACTTATGCTGGCTCTAAGGATGCAAAGAAAAATGAAACAGTCTCTGCCTTCAAAGAATTCACCTTCTTGGTGAAAGTGGAGGAAGTGATTAGTAATCCAGTTTGGCTAGAATAGATAGTGCATGTCATAGGATAATATGAAATGACTGAGAAGCTGTAGGATTATAGGATAATAATTTTAGAATTGTAAGAGTCCTGGGGGCACCTGGATGGAACAGTGGATAGAATGCCAGGGCCGGAGTCAGGAAGGCTCAAATCTGGCCTCAGACACTTACTACCTGTGTGACCCTGGGCAAGTCACTTAACCCTGTTTGCCTCAGTTTCCTCATCTGTATAATAAGCTGGAGAAGGAAATGGCAAACCACCCCAGTATTTTTGCCAAGAAAACCCCAAATGGGTCATGAAGAGTCAAACAGATGAAGAAACTGAGTCCCAAAGAAGTTGAGTGACACAACTAATAGCCTGGAGCCAGTTTTTGGAAGATCTTAAATTCTAGTCTGAAGAGTTTGCATTTTATCCTAAAGGTAAGAGGGAGTACCTGACTACCTATTATTTAAGAAAATAATTTTGGTAGCTGTGTGGAAAATAGATTGCAGAGGAAGAGAAACTGGAAGTTGGGCAAACAAATATGAAGCTATTACATAACCCCTCGTGGGTGGAAAGGTTATGAGGGTCTGAATTAGGGTGTGAGCCATATGAGTGAGGCGTGTATGGTGCATCTAGGAGATGGTGTAGAAGCATACTTAACAGACTAGCACGCCCTTGAGGTGTGAGACGCCAGAAGACTATCCCAGCTTTGAGGCATTTTGTGGGTCCTACTGCTCTATCCCAAGTCTAATATCTATGATAATAAATCATTCATTGATTCATGTCACCTTTCACCCACTGGCAGATCCCTGTGGCTATTAACATTTGCTCAAATGTCAAACACATCGTTAAATAGTTTAGTTAGATTAGCAAAATCATGATCAAATCAAGAAGCATTAGATACATGCATCACAGAGGGCAGTATTCTGATCCCTTTCGAGGTCAATTCCCCAAAGTATAACCTGCTTTGTAGTTTGCAATCTGCTTTCACTTTCTTCAGATTCCTGCAAGATGGAGATTCAATATATAATATTTATCTGATCAGAACCTTCCCACCTCTCATCTCAGCCATAGCAGGACAAAGGCAGTTTTACTCCCAAAAGATTGCCATGAAAGGACTTGGGAGCACTTCATGGGCAAACAGGATCACCTGATATCCAATTGCAGGGTTTTACATCTTCTGGATCCTGGAAACTCTGCTGTGTATATGTGTATGTGTATATAGTCTGTAAATCTGAAATAAGTAACTGAAAAGTGGTGGATGTGGACTAAGGAAAAGCTATCAGGGGTTAAATGCAGTACCCCTCACTCTGCAGCTACCCTTCCATCCTTACTGCAAGAAGCAATAGAGGCTCTGGGCAGCAGAGAGGAAAATAGGATCAGGTAAAAAAGAACAATGGTAACCATGTTCTTTATTCCACCAACCACATTCCGTAATGTGGCTAGCTGTGACCAGATGAAATAGGAAGTCCCCTCCACTGACCAAACAAATCTCCAGTCCTCTTGTGTTCTAATTCATACTGGATCCTGTATTCCAACCCCTGGGCACTGAGAGAGCTAAAACTCCCACATATTGGTTAATGTGATATCTACCCCTTAGATTGTGAACTCTGAAAACAGGAACTGATTTTGCCTTCCTTTGTATCCCCAGACTTAGCACAGAGCCTGGTACATGGTGAACACTTAATAAACGTTTATTGACTTGATCCCAAATTTCCCCCATCTGCACCCAATGACCTGTGGGAAACATGAGTAAAGCATCCTGAGTAAACTATGTCCTACTTAATAAACTCCAGTGGTTCCCTATCACTTCTCAAATATAAAATCCTCTGCTTGGCATTCCAAGTCCTTCATAACTTCCTCCTCTCTCACCACCTTTTCAGTTTCCTACTTTACCACCACTACCCTCTTTGAATTTCTAGAACAAGATACTCTACCTCCCAGAGTGCTTGTGAGGGTCAGATAAGATCTCTGTAAGGAGTTTAGCATAGTGCCTGGAACATAGTAGACACTTAAAAATGCTTGTGCATTTCTTCTTCTTCTGACTCTGGGCATTTTCAGTGGCTGTCTCTACTCCCGGCATGCTCTCCTCCTGAACTCTACTTCTTGGCTTCCTAGTGCCAACTAAAAGGCTAGTGCCTTCCTTCTGTTAATTCTTTCCAATTTATCCTGTATTTAGCTTATTTGGACATAGTTGTTCACATGTTGTCTCCTACCTCCCATAAGATGTGAGTTCCTTGAGAATAGGAACTGTTTTTTGACTTTTTTGGGGTGGTATCTTCCACATTTAGCACAGTGCCTGGCACATAGTAGTTGTTTATAAATGCTTATTGACTGACTAGTGGAAATACTGCAGATGAGATTAGCCAGTGGATGGGGGCTCAGAATTAATTTGAATTGGGTAATTCCTCAAATTCTTTCACTTTTAGTGGTGCTACTCCACAGAGACAAGGAGAACTGAAGGATAAAAATATCCCTGACTCTGGTCATCACAGAAAACATGGCACTGACTCATCCCAACTCGACTTGTGCAAACAGCTAGTAGAAATGTGGTTACCATCAGTGTGTTATCAGTATCCATGGTTGGCTAAATAAGTAATTGTTGGTAAAACTGCTCTAGTGAACAGTTTTAATAGAGGTGGGTTTTGAGCCAAATTCAGAAGTAAGGAAGTGTAAACAAGAAGACTAGATCATTCCTTGGAGCGACTTAAGGAGCAGCCAGGTGGTTCAGTAGCTAGAGTGCTGGGCCTAGAATCAGGAAGACATTTTCCTGAGTTTAAATATGGCCTTAGCCACTTAGTAGCTGTGTGACTCTGGGCTAGTCACCTAACCCTGTTTGCCTCAGTTTCCTCATCTGTAAAATGAACGGGAGAAGGAAATGACAAACCATTCTAGTATCTTTGCCAAGAAAACCCTAAATGGGATCATGAAGAACTTGAGATGACTAAACATTTAGAAATTTGACAATGAAAGTATAAAGGGCTACATTTTGAGGGGATAATAGGGTCAAGGAAAGGTTTTATAAGAATAGAGAAGCTTTGGTCATATTTGTGAGTCTCAGCAGAAGTCATGTGGAGGACAGTTTGGATAAAGAGCACTTTTCATCTCCTTACCTTTGTGGCTAGTGGGCAGAATTACTTATACCTACCTCCATTCACTGGTGGCCTACTCAGAATGAAATTGATTTTCCTTGATCATTATCATCTCCATCTACTGACCTTCTCTCAAGGTCTCTCCTCCTCCCTGTCTTCCACCTTGGGCTGGGGGGAGAAGTGGAGAAAACTGCAGAGACCTCTGGGAGAAAGTTTCCTGTCTCCTTGGAAATAATAATATTAGCTCATGAGAGTTTTAGTAGAGGGCAAATTTCCCAGTTCTTTGTGGCTTCCTTTCTGTGCAAACCTGGGAAATTTTAAAGTATAAATCATAAACAAAATTCATGAAATGCTCTCATTAGTCAGGTAACCTGTTATTTGCCAAATCCAGAGGGTCCACCAGTCAGTTAAACTTGGTTTTCTCAGTTATTCATAGATTCCTCTCACCACCACCCCTAACAGCTTATCACATTCCCTATGACAAAAACACTAAGTCAGAACACAAATAAAGTTTTTCCAGTAAAACTTTGTTTAAAAAATGCAAGTTACTAATAAGGAAAGAATTTTAAAAGCCAAGAAACACAATAATAAACGTGTTCACCTGGTGCATGCAGCAATAAAACAAGAGAGGAACAGAAAGTAGAGAAAATTGAGCAATATTCCAGTGGTTTCCCTAATGGCCACAGTTCAGTCACTTCCTGCTAGATTCTCTTAATAACCAGTGACAAACCAAGGCAAGTAAAATTCCTCAAGGCTTAGAATCAATCTCATGGAACCCAGCCCCCCTGCTGTTGCTATTGCGTGCGCTCTCTCTCTCTCTCTCTGTCTCTCTCTCTGTCTCTCTCTGTCTCTCTCTCTCTCTCTCTCTCTCTCTCTCTCTCTCTCTCTGTATAGAAATATTAGCTATTTTATTTATTTTTCTATTTTTACATTCTTTTTTTATTTTGAGTTTCAAATTGTTTCCCTCCTCCCAGCCCTCCCTCAAACATTGAAAAGGCAAAAATATATATATCTATTATACATGTGAAGTCATGTAAAACATATTTTCATATTAGCCATGTTGTGGGGGGGGAAGCAAGAAAAATAAATCAAGTGGAAAAAATATGCTTCCATCTGCACTTGGAGTTTATCAATTCTCTTTTTGGAGGTAGAAAGCATTTTTTTTTCATCATGAGTCCTTTGGAATTCTTGTGGATCATCGTATTGCTCAGAGTAGCTGTCTTTCACGGATGGTTGTCACTACCACATAGCTATTAGCATGTACAGTGTTCTCCTGGTTCTGCTTGCTTTTCACTTTGCATCCAATAATATGTCTTCCTGGGTATTTCTGAAATCATGGCCCTTGTCATTTCTATAATGGCACAATAGTACTCCATCACAATCAAATACCGCAACTTGTTCAGCCATTCTCCAAATGATGAGCATCCACTCAATTTCTAGTTCTTTGCTACCACAGAAAGAACTGCTAGAAATATATATATAGAACATTTTCCTAATGCTTTTATCTTAGTGAGATTCAAACCCAATAAGTACTATTGAATCAAAAGATATTCACAGTTTTATGGCCCTTTGGGCATAGTTCCCAACTGTTCTCCAGAGTGTTGGACTCCTTTCCCACTCAGCCAGTAGTTATTAGCTATTACAGTAGATAAGAGAGACTGGAGAAGAAAAATGAGGGAATGTTTGATGGAGCAACTTCCTAGAGAAGGTATAAAGGATTAATATCTAGGGGTGGTTAGCTTTGACAAGAGGAAGGAACGCCTCTTCCTCAGAGACTAGAGCAAAGAAGGAGGGGACGGACAAATATGTCAAAGGGTCTTAAGGTTTAAAAGAGGGAAGATAGGGAAGCTCACAGTGGTTGGCCTCAACCTTCTCAGCCTTATTTTAGGTGAGGTCATTTGCTGAAAAACAAGGGTGATGAAAGAAGAAAAAAATTCAAGGAATTACAGAATCTGAGTCAGAAGGCACCTCAGGGTCACCCACACTACAAAATACCCAACAATGGACATCTAGCCTGTATACAAAGATCTCCACTGAAGGAGAACCTACTAACTCCCAAGGGAATCTATTTGACTTTAGACGAGCTCTAACTCTTAGGATCTTTTCCTTGCATTTAGTCTAAATTTGCCTCATTATCTAGCCATGACTTCTTGTTCTGACCTCTTAAGGCTGAGAAAAATGAATTTTCTTTTTTTTATTATGACAATTTAATTTATTAAGACCATTTAATATTTCAAACACTTTTAGACAATTACCATGTGTCCCTCCCCAAGTTTTCTCTTTTCCAGAATAATTATCTCCCATTCTTTCAACTAATCTTCATATGGCAAGTCCTCTTTAGATACTTCATTTCTTGATGAGCCTCAGGACAATATAAGTTATTATTGTCTAACTCTTCATGACCCCATTTGGAATTTTCTTGGCAAAGGTACTGGAGTGGTTTGCCATTTCCTTCTCTAGATCATTTTACAGATGAGGAAACTGAGGCAAACAGGGTTAAGTAACTCATTCAAGGACACACAGCTAGTCTGAAGCTAGATTTGAATTCAGGTCCTGCTGACACCAGGGTTAATACTTTATCTGTTCCACTGTCTAGCTACCTATAATGTAAGTACTATAGCCATTATTATAGTCATCTTACAAACAAAGAAAATTTATGTCTTGTAAGAAGTCTTTCCCAGTCCACCTAAATACTAGTGCCCTTAAGTCTGAAATTATCTCCAATTTATCATCTATATACGTTGTTTTACAGTTGTTTGAATCTTGTCTCTTCCATGAGCTTGTAAGCTCTTTCAGAGTAATGTTATAGTGAAATGCTTGACACATGGTAGACACTTAATAGGTGTTTGTTAGAGGTTGCATGACTTTTTGGTCACTAAGTGTCCAAAGTGGGATTCAAACCCAGGACCTTTGACTCCAGGGTCAATGCTCTTACTCTACACCGAGTTTACCCGCAAGAAAACCTTTCTGTTACTTGGCTGTAAAAAATGATGAAGAGGGTAGTTTCAAAAGAACCTTGGGGCTTATTTATTCCACCACACTGCTGCTGGCAGGTTGTATCCCCAGAGAGGTGGATATTAGTACTCTTAGGTTTCTAGGGGAAACCTTATGGGTGGGTGGCTATCCTTGCTACACCAGCTCATGAATCCCAAACAGTGTGCTTCCTCTTAACAACCAGATCCATTCTGTAGAAGAGGCAATTAACTCCAATGGCATAGCAAAAAAATATAGTATACATATATATATATATATATATATATATATATATATATATATATATATATATATATATATATATATATATATATATATATATATACACAGAGAGAGAGAGAGAGAGTGAGAGAGAGAGAGAAAGTCCACGGGTAGGGAAAAGTTGGCAAAGACTAAAAGCACAAGACACACATGTAGGGAACACACATGGCCAAGAATTGCATAACCTCAGTGTCCTTCTCTCTGGAGAATCCCTACAACATTTATTATGGGTTACTCCAGTGTTCCATTGAGTCAGCTCATTGTAGAGCACAGTGTCTCCAATGGACCAGCAGTTCATCTGGGCTTAATCCACCTAGCTTGTGATATTTCAGCTGGATGGGCTAATCTGCTGTTTAAGGGCACTCTGCAGCGGTGATGTCTCCTCACCAGACTCTACTACTGCTAGACTTGGGTGAGCAGTCACTGGACAGAGGTAGGCGGCCGTGCCAGGCCGAGTCAGATAGGTTGGTTGGCTACTGAGCTCTTCTTAGGGCACAGCATCTCTATTGAATGAGTCAATTTATCGGTTTCTTTGGCTCACTCTTTAAAAGGCAATAGTAATCTTTTCTCACCTTCAGCCAGTGACTAAAGTAGGTTGTACCATCTTCTTTAGCTGGAGAGTTACAGTATACTTTTCAACTAGGGCAACAACCCTGAGCTTAGTATCATTAGAAGCTTGTTCCTTTAGCCTTCCTCAGAGCTCAGCTCTGAGATATTTGACATCTCCTGGTAGAAGATATGAGAAATCTTGGCTCTCTTATAGACAAATTCTTCCTGATTCAAAAGTCGCTTTCCTTAGTAAACCACTCCATATTAATTTAGGGCAGGGGTTATTAACCTCTTTTGTCATGGACCCCTTTGACAGTCTGGTGAAGTCTATGAATTCCTTCTCAGAAAAACATTTTAAAATTCATAATTCTTTTATTTATTCAAAATCTTATTTAATATTTATTTATTTAAAATAATTCTATTGTGTATCTATTTTATTTTAAAATTTTTATATTTGTATATTTTGCATTTTATAATTACATTGATGTATAATTATCAAGATTAAAAAAAAAGTTCATGGACAACAAAGTAAGAAACCCTGCTTTAAGGTAAAAATTTCTATTCAGTCATTTTCACCATCCATTCCTAAACCAGACTGAGGCTAACCAACAGAGCTCAAACCTGTCAGTGAGTTAGAGGGGTGTCTGCCCCAAGAATGTGAAGATTTCTCCCATCGGAATGAGAGGATGAGAACAATTTATTCCAAGGATCATGAAGCAACTGAAGCAGGTGTGTGGAGCACTAAGGGTTTGGTCAGACATCAAAGATGCTGAACTCATCCACTGTATCCTGGGCCATTACCCATTGTCTTGATTTTTTTTTTTTTTTTGCCACTGGACATTGATGGCTCTGGAGAGAGAGAGAGAGACTAACAACTTTATGCAGCCCTGCCTCACTTAAATCCAATTTATGACAAGTCAAGACATTGCCCCATGAGGTCACTGGTCCTCTTTGAAAAAAAAGTAATAATGACAAACAACAACTCTTTTGTGAAACTTTGTATGTGAGTGCCTAGGGACAGAGGTAGTGTATACACTGGCCTCTTCATGTGCAGCTGAACCTCGTTTTTCTAGGATGGAGAACATCTAATTTTCATCTTCAGAGTTTTCCCTTACATTTTTTTTCTTTTAAAAAAATTTTTAATTCACTTTATTATTTCCAACAATATTTATCTGGAAGCTGTGACACTAGGGGTAATTAGCTTGGAGCTGGGAAAGAAAAAATTGTCTACCTTCGACAATGACTACCCTTGCAACCCTAGACAAGTCCTTCAACTTCCATCTGCCTCAGTTTCTTCATCTACAAAATGAGGGTAGTAATAGCATCTATTTCTAAAGGTTGTAAGGACAAAAGGAGATAATCTAGATATAAAATTATTTCCAAACCTATAAGCCTACATAAATGTTAGCTATTATGTAAGCTGATTTATCTTTGCCTAATAAAAAGCTTTCCTGAACATTAGCATTGTAGATAGACTGCAGGGGGAAAGTTCTAGCCTGTTCAAAGAAAGCAAACTATATTTGATATTCAAGATTAAAACCACTTCATCTACAACCATTTGCATAAAATCAATGTGCTTAAATACCATAAGTGCTTATTTATTTATTTATGGACCTCCAAGTTGGATCTTTCAATGGCACTGGAAGATCACGAGGAAGCACGTACCTTCTGTATGGCCATTCCATTTCAACATCTCTGTTTTCTCACACTTGAGATCTTCAGCTTTTATAGAGATCATACTGAACACTCCCTTACCACCTAGACTTGGATCTATTAATGCCCAGTGGAAGAAGGAGAATTTGGAGATCAACTTATACCATACAAATACCATTATAAAGATAACTTGGAAAGGCTTAAACTTGGATCAACGCACTGACTAACCACAATTCTAGAGGACCAAAAAATAACAAAGCATGCTACCTACTTCCTAACAGAGGTGATAGACTCAAGATGCAGAATAAGGTGTATATTTTTGGACATGACTAATGTAGAACTTTTATTTTTGCTTGACTATGAAAATTTTTTAGGAGAGCTTTATTTTTTCCCATTTTGGAGGGTGGAGGAGAGTGGAAGGGAGAGAAAATAAATATTTGTAGTTAAAAAAAATTAAATAAAACAAACATTTCAAATATATTTTCAAATAAAATTAAAGAAGGAACTTTGTTTTATCTAAACTCAGTCCAGATAGGTACATAATGTATGTCTGCTAAATGAATCAACAAATGAATGAATTGTAAAATATTACAGAATTATGAGTTATGACTAAAATATGTATTAGGGACTAATATAATGTAAGGGTCTTAGGGCTCCTCAGCATTAGCTGCCTAGAATCACATCCCCTCCAAATACCCATGACCAAGATATGGGAACTCAAAGCATCTACTACATTGGCCACTACCCCTAAACAAGGCTTTGACTGAGGAATATTTAGACCTGAATTTAATTAATCCTTGGATAGTGTACGGCTCCGTCACTCAGTAACTTATTGTAATCTACAGTCACGTTCAAAGTAAGTGGGAAGCAACATGGTATCAATGAAATTCCCACTCGTCTGGGAATAAGGAGACGTGTTTTACTCCCATCTCTGCCTCAAATGTGCTGTGAGAAACATGCAAGATAGTTGTAAGATTTTTAAGCTCCTAAATTCAGAATACCAAAATTGGACTAAGAGAATGCAAATATCCACATTTGCATACATTTGTAAGAGGAAGGTCCCTGTCCTTTTGAGAGTTTATTATCATCTCCCTTTTCTGAGTCTCATTTTTCTCATCTGTATAAGGAAGGGTATTGAATTCAATTTCTTCTAATTTTGACAGTCTGTGGTAAATTCCTTGGGGTTGGGGGTAGGAATACCAGAATGTGTTATTATAGAAATGGCATTTGTGCCCTTGGAAAAGGAAGCAATGATCCCTTCAGCATCATTAAAAACAAGTCATACTAGACTAACCTCATTTCCTTTTTGACAAGTTAACTAGACTAATAGATCAAGGGAATGTCTCGGACATGGCACACCTACCTTTCAGCAAGGAATTTGACAAAATCCCTCATAATATCATTGTGGACAAAATGCTGGCTGGGTGACTGTATTATTAGATAGCATCTAAACTGGTTGAGCAACCCAAGGGTGAGGGGTGGGGAACCTGTGACTTTGAAGTCACATGTGGCCCTCTAAGTCCTCAAGTGAAGCCCTTTGACCGAATCACTTCACAGAACAAATCCCTTTAATAAAAGATTTTTTTCTGTGAAGTTTGGATTCAGTCAAAGGGTCACACTTGAAGACTTAGAGGGCCACACATAGTTTCGAGGTTGCATGTCCCCACCCCTCACCCAAGCCAAAGAACAGTCAATGGCAGACCGAAATTAGCCAGCTGAGAAATTTCCCTTTAAGGAGTTCAGGGCTCTGTGGTTGACACTGTTCTCTTCAAAGTTTTATCAATGACTTAGGTCAGAAGGCCCACAACACCTCCCAACGCCAATGCTTACCTTGAACCAGATTAAAATATAATTGGGAAATATTTAACAAACCAAGATAAAATAAAACATAAACAACATTATATTTTAAAACTAAGTCAATTTGGAGCCTGCAGGAACCTTTACGGATGACTTAGTTGTTGTTGAGTCACTTTAGTCATGTCTGACTCTGTGACCCCATCTGGGATTTTCTTGGCAAAGATAATGGGGTGGTTTGGCATTTCCTTCACCAGATCATTTTACAGATGAGGAAACTGAGACAAACAGGGTAAGCAACTCGGCTGGGATCACACATCTAGTATGTGTCTGTGGTGGATTTGAACTCAGGAAGATGAGTCTTCCTAACTTCAAGCTAGACACTCTATATACTGTACCACCTAGCTACCCATGGTCCTCATTTCTATTTGAGTTTGATAACACGGACTTAGATGAGGGCATAAATAGAATATTTATCCAATTCTGAAATGACCCAAAGCAAGGACAGATAGCTAATAAAATGGATGATTAGATGGTAAATTCCAAGCAGACCAGGATCATGACATCTAAAGTTTATAGCTTTCCCAGTGCCTAGGCTCATTTTGCACACAGTAGATACTTTTCAGATAGCAAAATCAGGATATAAAAAGGATCTTTCTAGGCTAGAATGATGGGCTGAAGCTTAAAAGATAAAGTTCCTTTAATACTTCAAAAAAAAAAAAACCCTAGAATTTATTGATGCAAATACATAGTCCAAGCAGATTATAATCCTTCCACACCTTTGTTTTGGGTTCAAACCTGTGATTTTATCAGAGTGCAGAATCTCTAAATTGAAGCAGATTGGCAATGTACCCATAACAAAATATTACAGGGCTATCTGGGGCATTGAGAAGTTGAGACACTAGTCCTTGGTCACAGAGTTAGCAAGTGTCAAAGGCAGTCCCTGAATACAAGTCTCCCTGATTCCTAGCGCAGCCCTCCATCCATTTGCCACAAAGTCTTTCTTCTGCACCTTAGTAGATGGTTTCAGTGAACTTCTATGGGCACCCAATCACCACCTAGTTGCCAGCCTTTCTGGGATAAGCCTCTGCACTTGGGCCAGTCTTTGAACAACAGTCTATAACTGGGTCCACACTTGGGGCCTCTCTGTTTTTAGGACCCATCATAACTTTTGAGAACTGTCACCTTCATGTTACAGTGAAGCCTTGGGGGAAGACTACAGTGGAAGATGTAATAGGAATAAAAGTCCTATACTTGGGTTCAGAAAATTCACTACAATCTATCAATCCATCAATAAGCAGTATTAAAAGGGCTGCTACATGCCATACACTGGGTTAGATATTGGAGATACAAAAATAAAACATGAAAACTGTCCGTGTTTTCAAGGGATTTGTATTCTGTTGCAAGAAACAGCATGTACACACAGACCATATGCAAAACCAACACAAGGCAAGGGAGGGAGGGCAGGGATGCTAACAGTGGGAGCGAAGTGAAGAGGCTTGGTGCTAGAGTCATGCTTTGAGGGAGTGCATTAAAGGCATGAGGGACAAACAAGGGAAAGTCCCAGAAACTGGAGATGCAAGAAGCAACGAGAACACTTCAGCTTGGCCAGCATGTGTGAAGAGAAATAATGTGTAAAAAAGCCTAGAAAGATAGAGTGGACCCAGGTGAGGACTGTAGAAGTCAGAGAGGCCTTTGTTTCTAATCTACTGTGTGAGGCAGCTGAGGTGCACTAGGACTGGAGTCAGAAGATCTGAGTTCAAATCTAGCCTCAGAGGCTTACTAGCTCAGTGACCCTGGTCAAGTCACTTAACCTCTCTGTCTCAGTTTTCTTAGTTGTAAAATGGGATGAAAATAATGGCACCTCTCTCCTAGTGTTGTGGTAAGGATCAAATACATAAAATGCTTTGCAAACCTAAAAGTTTTATGTAAATGCTTTTACATACACACACACACATAATATGTGCAGTGACACATACACTATATATATGTATTATATATATAATGTCACACACACTATATATATATATATATATACACACACACACACACACATATATAAAAATGTGTATAGTTGTTGAGTCATGTCCAGTTCTTCATGCCTCCATCTGAGATTTTCTTAGCAAAAATAATATAACAGTTTGCCATTTTCTTCTCCAGCTCATTTTACAGATAAAGAACTGAGGCAGACAGAGTTAAATGACTTGCCCAGGGTCACAGAGTTAGTAAATATCTGAGGCCAGATTTGAACTCAGGAAGATGAATCTTCTGACTCCAGGCCCAGCACTTTATCCATTGTACCACTTAGCTGCCATATATGTATGGATGGGTGTGTGTGTGTGTGTGTGTGTGTGTGTCTGTGTCTGTGTCTGTGTCTGTGTGTGTGTGTGTGTGTGTGTCTGTGTCTGTGTCTGTGTCTGTGTGTGTGTGTGTGTGTGTCTGTGTGTGTGTCTGTGTCTGTATGTGTGTGTGTGTGTGTGTGTGTGTGTGTGTGTGTATGTGTGTGTGTGTATACACCCATGTATAGATGATCTACTGGTAAGCTATTCAAATGGAAAGGATCTGGGGGCTTTAGTGGATTGTAAACTCAGTATGAGGTAGCAGGTTAATGAGGCAGCCAACTCTATAGCTGGGGACCTGACCTTCTTAGTCATTAGCACTTCTCAGCTTTACAGTGGTCAGCAGAGAAGCAGCATTCTTATTTCAGCTGGCTCCTGGGGAGAGTAAAGGTCTCCCAGAACACCCTCACTACCCCTTCTTTGCATAACAACAGAGATGAGATTAGGAGATTAAGGGATTCTCTCTCTCTAGCCCCGGAGAGCCAGAATCTGAGGCCAGAGGGGCCTTAGAAACCAGAAAGCTGAAGTCGCCACTGGAAAAGCAGCCGTACTGTTTCAGACAACCAACACATTGCCAGCTGTTTTTGCTTCCTGGGAAAATGCCCAAATGGCAAAACAGCCAGGTTGCTGTGAAAAGGAAAAAAAAACCCTTTTAGCTGGCAAAAGCATTTCTCCTGGAGCTGGAAAGGATTCCATACAGCCTGAATAGTTCAAGATCAGCAGGATTAATTAGCTAATGCATTAAAGAGCTTTGAAGAAGGCCGGGTTACTAACAGTAAAGTAAAAAAGCTCATTAGCTTTGGCCTGCTTCTATCTCTCAGCAGAAAAGGGGTAATGTGTTTTTCTCCAATGATTGGGGCATGATGCTGCCCTCTTGAGAGTAGCCTATTTATCTTCCGGCTTTTAAGAGGAGAAGGTGTGGCTTCATTGGCTTCCTGTAATTTTATAGATTGACTTCAGATACAACAAATAACTCCCTCTGAAGGACACTGGGCACAATGCTTATGCTTTCTGAAACCCCCTCCAGCTTGGATATTCTATATTTTTACTGTAATTGAAAAGAATTTATGCATAGGCACATTGCCTTAATACAGACATTTATTCTTCTACTGAGGGGAAAATGTTGCAAAGGAAATGTACATTTCAGAGTTTTCTATCTAGTATCAGTAATAATGCATATTTATATGTTAAGTCTTACAAAGCACTTTCCTCAAAACGCTTTCCTTAGCACAAGAAGTGTTGTTTTATAGTGTCTGACTCTGTGATCCCGTTGTCCATAGCACTATCTTCCACTATCTTTCCAAATCTCTCCAAGTTCATGTTCATTGTTTCCATGGCACTATCCATCCATCTCATCCTCTGCCCTCCCCTTTTCCTTTTGCCTTCAATCTTTCCCAACACCAGAGTCTTTCCCAATGAGTCCCATCTTCTCATTATCTGGCCAAAGTATTTAAGCTTATTATCTCCATTTTGTAGATGATGAAACTGAGGCTCAAAGAGGTGAAATTATTTGTTCATGATCCTACAGTTGATATCTAAATTTGGAAGCCAGGTTTTCTGGCCTATTTCTTTAGCAACTTTACCACAATGCCTCTTATTCAAATTGGTCAGTGATTTGTAAGATTCCTCCAGAATTCCTGGAAACCTGGAGGCCCAAGGTCTAGTTCCATCTCAGCAAGTGATTCCCCTTTGCTGGGCCTCAGTTTACTCATCAATAAAATGATAGGCTTAGATGATCACAATATCCCTTCCAGTCATAACATTCTAGGGTTACATATTTCTAACATCCCTTACTACTTTATCAGTCTCTGTTTCTGTATGTGCCCCTGATATGCTACTTACATGACCATAAAAAGTCATCAGTTTCCTCATCTAACAAATGAGATTGGATAAGATTACTACCAATTTTCCTTTCATCTCTAAATCTGTGATCCTGTGATTCTGTGATTTTGTGTATCATTCTCCCTCTCCCCTACACAGACAGGAGCACCTTAAATTGTTTCCTAGGTGTTCCCTATGTGACTGAGCAGCCCTCATCTATCACAAGGATAACCACGTTTGAACATTTCTTCCTGCTCCCTGTTCTCTGTGGCTTAGATTGTTCTATCCTGGTCCTGGTCCTGGAGAGTTTCTAAGGTAACTTGGATACCTTTGTGAAGGCAAATAGAGGTCCTGCATCATTCCTTTTGTGGCATGGATGTCTCCATCTCTAAATGAATGCAAAATGAACAGTCTTGTCCAATTCCCTGTTTATATTTTTTGCTCTTTCCTGGTTCCCAAGCTATACCTGGTTCTTTTCCCCATAAAGGTCCGTAAAAGAATAGTAATCCTCTGTTTGCTCTCTAAAACCCCAGTTTATTGCCCTCAATTTTTGTTATTTTTTACTGAACTATCACACACATGTCACCTGATGCCTTGATTATTGCAATAGCTGCTGATAGGTCTGTCTGCCTCAAAGCTCTCGCCATTCCCAATCTATTTTCCATTCAGCCACTAAAGTGATTTTCATCAAACACAGGTGCACTTATGTCACCTCTCTTCCCACTATTCAATCAATTCCAGTGGCTCCCTATTGCTTCCAGGAGCAAATACGAAATGCTCTGTTAAGCATTCAAAGTCCTTTCTAAGCTAGTCCCCTCCTATGTTTCCAATCTTCTTGGCCTCCTGACTGTTCCATGAATAAGAGACTCCATATCTCAGCTTTAGGCATTTTCTCTTGTTGCCCCTATGCCTAGAACTCTCTCCCTCCTCCATTCTGACTACTGACCTCTCTAACTTCTTTTCAATCTCAGCTAAAATCCTATCTACTACAGGAAATCTTCCCTAACTCCTCTTAATTCCAGGTCTTTCCCTCTTAGAATTATTTTCTATTTCCCATGTAAATAGCTTGCTTTGTACATATTTGTTTGCATGTCACCTCCCCCACTAGACTGTAAGGTCCCTGAAGGCAGGGAGTGTCTTTTGCCTCCTTTGGTATCCCCATTGTTTAGCACAGTGCTTGGCATATATTGATTAATAAGTATTGATTAACTAATGGATTGAGTTCATTCACAGAGGAAAGCTGTCAGTCAACTGATCTGTCCCTGTCTTGCCTTGGAATAACGATGGTGCTTCTCTCTCTGATCTGTACCCCAAATTACTGCAGTGTTTATTTGATCATGCTACCTTCAAATGTAGAATCGTAGTTTTCTACATTAATCAGGAATTTATTGCTCGAACACCCTCAACATACACCTCCATCTTCCTATTAGAGGTGAGCTCCGGGATTTTTTTTGGTTGGAGACAGTCCTGTACCTTCTCCCCTAAATTACCTTGTTTTTATTGTGCATTTATTTTCTACATACTCATGTGTATGTTGACTCTCCAACAGGACATAAACTGGGGTAGAGACTGCTTCATTTTTCTCTTTATATCCCCAGAAACTACAGTAGCAAATAGCATAGTGTCTGGCATATGGTATACATGTAATTAATTTCAATTAATTGAATCAAAAACTACCCTATATTATTGTTCTTCTTCAGTCATTTCCATCATGTCCAAGTTTGTGTGACCCCATTTGGAGTTTTCTTGGCAAAGATAATAGAGTGCTTTGCCATTTCCTCCTCCAGCTCATCTGACAGATAAGGAAGCTGAGGCAAACAGGGTTAAGTGACATACCCAGGGTCACACAGCTAGTTAGCGTCTATCATTAGATTTGAATTCAGGTTGTCCCAACTCCAGGTCCAACCACCTAGCTATCCCACCAAATATTATAGAAGTCTTTTGTTAGTTGATAACACTCTCCAGTTCCTAAGAGCCCTGCTGAAGAAAATGTTACTGAGGGTCACCAGAAAGTAAGCAAATGTAGTTAATCAATTATGTATTATAATAATAACAGTCAGCACTTGAAAATTTGCAAAAAGCCTCGCAGATAGTATTTCATTTTGATCTTCACTACAACTCTGAGTGGTAGGTACTATTATTAACCCCATTTCACAGATTAGGAAAATGAATCAGATAATGACTAAGTAGGGTTGAAAACCTGGGGCCTCGAGGTCACATGTGGCCCTCTAGAGCCTCAAGTGTAGATTCTGTCAAATGGCAGCACTTGAGGACCTAGAGGGCCACATGTGGCCTCAAGGCCAAAGATCCCTCACCCATAGCTAAGTGTCTTGCCCAAGGTCATACAATCAGTAAGTGTCTGAGATAGGATTAGAACTCAGGTCTTCTTGGTCCAGGGCCAGTGCTCTATCCTCTCCACCAGTGGTGTTAAATTTAAACAGTGACAAACTCAAATAGCAGATTCTTGCAAGTCACTATTGCCTTGGAAAACTACAACATTATCTCTTTATATTGTATTTTTATTTATTTTATGATACATCTCCAAATTACATTTTAATCTCCTGGAAAGTTTTCACCTGAGTTTGACACCTCTACACTCTCATAAGATTAGGCCGCATATACAAGACCTTTTACTGATCTTCCAGCTCCTTTGCTGTGTCTGACTGCTCAGGAGAGTACTATGCTGCAGGCAGGACAAATATTATTATTCCGTTTTTACAAATGAGGAGATTAAGAGAGGTAATATCAATCGATTGTAAATGAGAAAAAAGATTATAGAATCAAAGGGTTTAGTCCTAGAAGGAATTTTTGAGATCATCTAGCTTAGATCTTTTTGTTTTGCAAATAAGTAAACAGAATCCTGGGCAATGAGGTGGTATAGTGGATAGAGCACTGGGCCTGGAGTCAGGAAGACTTGAATTCAAATCTGAATTCAAATCAGAAACTTACTAGTGTGTTATCCCGAGCAAGTCGTTTAACCCTCTGTGCCTCAGTTACCTCATCGGTAAAATGAGCTGGAGAAGGAAATGGCAAAACACTACAGTACCTTTAACAAGAAATGGGGACACAAAGGGTTGGACGTGACTAAAATGACCCAGCAACAAGAACAGAATCCTAGAAGCACTTGTCCAAGGTAACATAACCAGTAAATAGCGGTTCTGGGATTCAAATCGTCTTTTAGCTCCAAATTCCATGCTCTTACTGTTGTCATAATGAGATTCTAGCCCCCATGCTGTTCTTCATGTCAATGACATTTCTGCTACTAGAGGTTTGGTAGGAAGAGATGGACAAAACTTGGCTGGTATTCCATTAAACAGCAACCACCACCAGAACAACCCTATAACTTCCACTCTCTCCCCATCTGGGAGGTCACTGACAGACTTTGGGCTATCTAGGAAAGGAGTGCATCATAGAACGTATGCACCAATTTCCTAATGTACCATTAGAAGACATGATGCTCTCCTAAAGGACAGAAAACCCATTTCAGTTGGACATTAGTTTTTCAGTGGCTCAGGGAAGATAGGAGACAAGTCAGAGCCTGAGTCTTAAGCACAGCCTGACTCACAGGAGTAATAAAACTAAGGAAAATATCTAGGGAATGCTAGAACTCAGCACCACTAAATACCATGTGTTATAGAAGGAGCTGAGCTGGAATCCCTGGGAAGGGTGATACAGGAAAAGAGGAAGACCAGGATGGGCAGTGGACAGCCTAGAATCTTAGGGGTCTTAGAAGCTATAAAGTCCTAACTTTCCATCCAGTGCAGGAAGCCTTTCAGTAACAACACTAACAGGTGGTCAGTCAGCCCCTATTTGAACAGCTCCAGGGATAGGGAGCTCACTACCCATTTGATTGCTGGACAACCCTGATAGGTAGAAAGGTTTTTTTTGTCTCTTACTGAGCTAATAGCAGGTCTCCTGTAACTTAGTCATGATAGAATCACATAAGCAGAGAACTAGAAAGGAACTTAGAATTCATAAATTTTTGAACTAGAAAGGACTTTAGAGATCATCTGGTCTTGTCCCTCTCCCCCCACCATTTTACAGATGAAGAAATTGAGGCCCAGAGAGGAGAATTAACTTAACCCATGGTTACAAAGCTAGCTAATGACCAGACTGAGATTAAGCCTCAGATCTCCTCACTCTCAGTTGAGGGCTATTTTCAACTCATAACTCTGCCTTGAGTTTTATCCTTGTTGGCATCTCTGAGAAAGGTACAGGGGTAAGGAATGAAAATGATGGCTAAGATGAAATAAATATTAGAGACAGAGCTGGACTACAAGTCCATCTGTTGTCCTTTTCCTTCATTGGTGCAGGTAATGGAAGCAGGTGGGGGATGTGTAGTTTTGAATCTGCCTCTGGAAAAGAACAGTTCTAACTTCAGAGGTATTTTCAGAATAATAGATTAGTCACTGGTACAGTATGTGATGGAAATGAAAAGAAAAGAGGGGTTGCTTCAGGAAAATTGGCAGTAGAGCCCCAGGAAAATTCAAAGCCTACACATCTAACTGCACCTCCAACCTCCCACGCCTGGCAATGTGCTGGAGCCTTGAGAAATATCATTCACCTGTTGGCAGTCCCCTCCCTCCCTTCCCCACTATGCCAAGCCTGACTCAGATGCTTTGAGTTCCATGATTCCCTTTTCCCTCCCCTCTGCTTAGTGAGACAACAGGCCTCAGCCCCCATTGATTTACGCTCCCTGCTTCTTTGTTCTCCACACTCTTTCCTGTTTAACAATGCAGAATTCTGAGCCTCTAGGATGAATGTATAGATCTTTTTACCTTGCAAGATTCTCAAATTCCAAACTCAAAGGAACCTCCAGAGATGAGGTAGCCCCATGCCTTCAATTTATAGGGGGAGCAAATTTGAGTCACAAATAGATTTATCTTGTTTCTTGCTGTGTTTCATTTCATCCTGTCAAAAGGTTCTACTTGCTGTTCAGCAGGTATGATAAAATGATCACTGGTTATGATCATTTAACTTCCCTCAACCCCAGTTTCCTCACCTGTAAAATTAGGAATGGTCTTTGAGGTCTGTTCTCATCACAAATCTATGATCCTATTCTAACAGATTTCCTCCTTCTCCTCTCCCTCAACATTATAAACATATTCTCGGCCTGACCTCAGGGGTCTTTGTAGAAACATAAGTATGCACAGATACCCATGGATTGTATCCAGCTATGAATGTCATTTCTGAATTGAGATTCCCCAGAATGGTTGCCAAGCCAAGGAAAAAATTGATGATGCATGGTGCCACACTTTGTAAATAAGGCTGGTAATTCTCTTGGCTTCCACACTCCAGGAACCAAGAGGTGATTTCAGGCTATGATGTAGAAGACCCCTCTATACCTTACTCAGCATAATTGTGGCACAGGCTTCTGCTCCCTACATAGAGCAGGGGCTCAAATAGCCAGGTTTGCACTGGGGTCCCTGTTTGCCCGTGCCTCTCTTTTTTGGCATTGACCTTATGAGCAACGAAAGGTCCCAGAAGGTCTGTGAATACTAGGGAAGTTCAGCATCGGAGTGGTAGCAGGTGCAGCAACCATAGGAATTAGCTAGAAACAAGGGGGAAAAATCGCCATCAGAGAAAGAGAAATCAAGGTCACCAGAAAGAAGATTCTGCTTGATTGCTTGATTAGGTGGTGCTCAGTGGAGGTAAAATGTAAAATATCCAATTTAGAAGCTTTACAAAGAAAATTTTTGAGTACCAATAAGGCTTAAATATTAACTTTCCAGCAGATTGTGATAAGTTTTCTAATTGTGTAACTTATCCACCATGAAATGATTAGAACAGAATCAAATAACTTATCAATATCACTATAAATTACAAGATTCTATTCTGACCATTCTATGATTCTTTATTGCTTGGCATTCCTTTTTCTGTGTGGGAATAAACTGCTTGTTCTATACTAGATTCATGTTTGTATATTGGGCACCTCTTTACTCTCTTCCACCCTCTAGGTGGGGAAAAACCTAGAGTTCAATGGTCTATGAACTTTTCTATAATTAACAACTATGTGAGAGCACAGGGAAGGCTCAAAGACAAAGAGTAGTCCAGTCTGGAAGGATTATAGAATAAGGAGAGAGAAACAGTGCTGAGATACAACTGGAAAGATGGCATTGCAACAAATTTTGGAAGCAAAGCAATAGACTGATTGACAGCAGAGAAGTATAAATGTTATGCAGTGGATAATAAGGAACCGCAAAGCTGAGGAAGTGGCCTAACCAGACCTATGGGTAATAAAAAGTATTCCATACCTGGCATCAATATGAGGGATGAATCAAAGAGAGAGAAGAAATGGACTGGTATTTTTAATACTTTTTTACCTGTGTGCATGCTGTTTCATCCCAGTTTCATGTAAACTTCTTGAGGGCTAAGACAATTTTATGTTTATCTTCGCATCTCCAATGCCTAGTACAGTGACTGGCCTATATAGCTATTTAACTAATGCTCATGAATAAATCTCTTCTCTCTCTAATCCATCCTCCATGCAGTTGCTAAAGTGATATTGCTAGAACACAGGTCTTCCTATATCACTCATTGAACTCAAGGGATCCTATAACCATTAGGATCAAATACAACTCTTATTTGGCATTTAAAGCCCTTTCTAATCTGACTGCAATCTACCTTCTCAACCTTAGTACTTCCCTTCACACACTTGAGGGTCTGGCCAAACTAGCTTTACTGTCTCTCAGATGGCATTGGATCTCCCATGTCAGTTACGTTGAATCGGCCATCCCCATGCCTGGAATGCATTCCTTCCTTACTTCTACTTTTTAGAATCCCTAATTTCCTTCAAAATTCAGCTCCAATACCATCTCCTGCAGGAAATCTTCTCTCTATCTTCAGCTGCTAGTCACCTCCCCTGCAAAATTACCTTTTTAATTTTGTATGTATTTTGAATGTATTTATTTTGCATTTATTTTAACATATAGGTATTATCTCCTTTCCATAGACTGTGAGCTCCTTGAAAGACTTGTATGGATTGTTTCATTTATATCTTTGTAGCCCCAGCAATTAGTACTATGCCTGGCACACAGTAGGCACATAATAAATGCTTGATCATTTATTGATTATTAAATTCAATTATTGATGTTTTTCTAAACATTCTGGAAAGTAGTTTAGCATTATGCTAAAAAAAATCCTAAAATGTTCATGCTCTTTGTCCTAGAGCTCTGACTGCTGGGCATATACCCCAAGGAGGTCAAAAACAGAAAGAAGGATCCCCATGTATACCAAAATATTCAATGCAACATTTTTTGTGGTAGCAAAGGGCTTGAAATAAAGTAAAGTAAAGAATAAAGTAAAGAATAGCTAAATAAATTGTAACATATTAATATAATAAAATATTACTGCACCATTAGAAACAGTGAATATAGCGGGGGAAGATATGAAATGGAACAAGAAAAAATATACTGTGTAAATGGAAGCAATAAAAAACTTCAAACTGAACACTGCATAATAGAATAATCAACAAGCTTGGCTCTGGAAAAGAGTTAAGAAAATGCACATTATTCCCTGCTTCCCAGAGATAGGGGACTATGCATGCACTATTTCATAGGCTATCAAATGGGGCTGATGTGTTCATTTGTTTTGCTAAGCTACTTTTTTTTTACTCTTTTTTCATTCTTCATTACAAGTGATGACTCACTGCATAGGGAACAAAAAGAAATATATTCAGAAATAAAGGAAATATAAAAACTAAATATATTCATTAAAATTAAATTATTGTACCTGTTAGGATCAATACTCCAAGCAGGATAAAATGCGATACTGTACTAGGCTGGTGACAAAGGTAATTATAATACTAACAATAATAATAGCTAGTATTACCTATATTAGCACATAGTGCTTCAAGGTTTGCAAAGTTCTTTACAAATATGAACTCATTTTATCCTCATAACAATGCTGGAAGGCAGATGCTATTATTATCCCCATTTGACAGGTAGAGAAACTGAGACTAACAGAGGTGAAGTGATTTGCCCAGGGTCACACAGCTAGTACATGTCTAAGGCTTGATTTGAACTCATCTTGGTCCAGAGTTCTGCCTACTGCAGCACCTACTATAAGAGAAAAAAGGATATATGAGAGAGATATTACAGTGTTGAAGTCCACAGAACTTGGTAACTGATTGGAAGTGAGAGAGAATAACCAAAGATAACCCAAGGATACAAACACGGAAGATGAGTGAATGGTGGTACTACCAATAGAAATAGAGGAGATTATCTCTAAGGCCTCTTCCACCCATAACATTCCATGTGTTATGTTTCTAAATTCCTTTCTAGCTGTGACATCAATTTACAACCTGAAGACACTTTTGAGGTCATCTAGTCCTACTTCTTCATTTTACAGATGAGAAACTGAAATCTAGAAAGGTTAAGACTTGTCCAAGGTCGTATAAGTAAGACCAATGCCATATGATCCTAAGACCCCTTCTACCTCTGACTGATTTTATGTTGCATGACCCCAAAGTCTCTTCCAACTCTAATTTTTTGATTCTAAGGCCATGGTATATCATAGGACTCCTTTTGGAGCTGGAAAGGGCCTTAGATATCATTGGGCTCAAATCCTCCATTTTGTTAGTATCAGATAGGTCAAGTGACTGAATTCTAGGGTCCTTTCTATCCTCTTTCTGTGTTCCATTTCCTAATAATCTGGGTCTAAGAATGTATTTTCTCTCCAGACATTATAATTTAGTCCCTGTCCCTTTCACTCCTAGATACAACTTTTCACCCCTTCTTACTTTTTTCCTTTTCTGAGTCTCCTATTGTTTCACTCACATCTGGCCTAGTTCATCGTCCTCCAAGCATCTTCTTCAAGGATCCCACTGAGCCTTTTTTTTTGCTGACAGAGGTGCATGGAATTCTAAGCTGCCTCTGACATTTATATCCAGTGTGCTGGCCTAAGCGATTCTTGAATTGTTTTCAATTCTTCCTTTCTTCTTGAGTTATTATTCTGAAATAGTATCTGGTTATTTTGTGTGTGACTGAGCTGGTGATGGGGGATGGAGGTGAGAGGTGGGAAGGGGCAGGGCTTCTGAGAGGTTTTTGGTGTATTATTTTTCCTTAAATCTCTTTCAGTGGTTTCCATTATACTTTTTAGCAAAAGAATCCACTGACCTGTTCCCACTTGAACTCTTTTACGTACTTTTGTTGTACTTAGAATTCTATGATCTTTTCTATTAAAACCAAATCCAGTAAAATTTCTATCTGGTGGCACTTTCCTATTGCACACTTTGTTCCAATAAATGTTTTTTTAATGGAGTGACTGGCCAAGGAGAGCTAATTCCTAGGACGTGTATCGTATGTACTACCTAGTACTTTGAGGAACCTGCTTCCAGGCATGTATAATCGAGAGGCCCTACGCCACACTTCTTAAATATATTCTATTTCCTATCTTTTTATTATTTACTTTTAACTTTTAGCTCTATTCATGAGGCCACCATTTTAATTCAGTCTCTCATCCCTTCCCACCAAGAATACAGCACTGGCCCTTTAATCAGTCTCTCTGCCTCAAGTCTCTCACTGCCTCAGTCCATCATTCACACAGCTGCCAGAGTGATTTTCCTTAAGCCCAGATCTAACTTTGTCATTCTCCCCCTCAATAAACTCCAGTGACTTCCTCTTATCTCCAAGTAAAAATATAAATTCTACTTATAGAGACTTTAAAAATTTGGATCCAATTTAGCCTTCCAGTCTTATTGTGTATGATTCCCACTTCCATAGTCTGTGGTCCAGCTAGACTGGCCTTCTCTCTGTTCATTACATACATATTACATGTCCCAGCTCTGTTCCTTTAGACTGACCATTCCTCTTGCCTGGAATGTACTCTCTCCTCATCCCATCTCACAGGATTCTTCTCTTTATGCAAAATGCTAGTTAAACATTAACTTCTACATGAAACTTTTCATGATTCCCTCAACTGCTGGTGACCTCCCTCCCTAATTACTTTTTATTAAATACTTTGTTCTTTTTTGTATTTATACATATATATATGCACATATACATCTTTATATACTTACATAATCAAGCATCTAACCAAACCTGCGGCATTTTTCATAGTGTCATGTAAATAGAAGGAGGTATAACTTCTGTTTCACGAAGAGGATAGAAGTAAAAAACCCCATACACATGTAACAGACAGAATTGGTTCCAGAACTTTGTAGGAGAGCTAAGTTCCAGAGACTCTTTGGAAGAGATACACATGGAGAAAGACACTGAAGACATGTAGGGGTAACCAACTCCTCAACAATTTCCACCTTGCCTTTCTAGAAATTACTAGAATCTTCTTGTATCTATTAGCATCTCCGTGGATGATCTTGGGTCTTCTCTCTTGGCTGGAACTGAGACCTCATCTCACTTCCATTTGAAGTGCTCATTCACTCTTGTGTATCTTAGTATATTCAAATCTGTGGAATTTCCATAATTTCTGTTTGCTGTTTTGATTAGAGAAATGGATATGCTTAGTATTCACTATTTGTGATGGTCTTTTGCATAACCAAAGGCCCTCCTGCTCTCCTCAGGGTAGTAATCCCAGTCTCCTTTGGAGAGGGGTGAACTAGATTAAAGGGATGGTCTATTCATGACACCTACAAGCGCATTCATACATTTAGACTCATCAACGTATGTGTCTTACACTTATATGTGTACTTTTGTTTATCCCATTAGAGCAATTAGGTGGCACAGTGAATAAAGTGCCAGGCCTAGAGTCAGGAAGATTCATCTTCCTGAATTCAAATCCAGTTTCAGATACTTACTAGCTGTGACCCTGGGCAGGTCACTTAACCCTATTTGCCTCAGTTCCTAGACTGTAAAATGGGTTGGAGAAGGAAATGACAAACCTCTCCAATATCTTTGCCAGGAAAACCCCAAGTGTGGTCATGAAGAGTCAAACATGACTGAAAAATGACTGAATAACATATCTATCTTATATATGTAAATATTGTATTCCACATTAAAATGAAAGTTTTCTGTTACCAAGAATTACTTAGAGGACTCTTTCCTCTGCAGTACACTACTGAACAGGACTCAGAGACTGGGGTTCTAGCTGGAAGGGAGCTGGCAGTATAGAGTACTCAGAATGACTGTCATTGTTTCATATAATAAGTGGCTTCTACAGGATTATGAGGTTGGGTTCAAATAACCTATTCCTTTTAAGTCCCTGACTCATGATGGGGAAATAATATAGAGATAAATTGCCAGTTTGGATAATGACTTATTTATGCTGACTAAAGCAGACTTACAGGTGGAGTCTGTAAGCTTTCCAAAGCAAGAAGCATGCTGGTTTTCAGCTGGCCCTGATCCCTGATAGGAAATAACTTAGGCAACCAAAAATGAATATGCACTTTAATTTATCAACTCTGTCCTTCAGTGCTCAGAGCCTTGATTTCCCCACCTGAAAATGGGTGTTACGCTTCCATAATTTTCATATGCTAGAGATAATCCAAGAAAGTTGATATTTCTCTCAATTTGGCCTCTCATCTCCAGTCCCATGGCAACTTAGTCTAAGCCTTCCTTGCCTTACAATTAAACTATTGTGACAACCTTTTAGGTGATCTTGGATTCCAGGCTCTCCCTCCCACTCTGCCAAAATGAACTTTCTAAAATAGTTTCATCATGTCATTCCTTGCCCAAAACTCTTTGATTGTTCCCGGTTGCCTGAAAGATAAAATCAGAACCAGTGTGTGCCAGTGTTGGCTTGTACCAGCTTGTGAGTGCTGATTGCTAAGATTTGAGTGTGAATGTTTACACCTCAAAATTTGGCAAATACTGTGGATCATAGCATAGTTTGTTATTTTGTTGATTATCTAGATTTAAGAAAGTGTTGGAGTGTTAGGGGTGTAAGCTCAGTTTTCACGTGGACAGTCTTGGGCAGGTAAAAGTGAGGACTTCTAAGCCTCAGAGTTCTCATGAGGCCCCCCAGAGAACAGCTGGGAATTGAGGTGTGAAACACGGGCTATCTCATGCATTTCCACCTCTTCTCAGTGGGAAACTTGCTGGGGAGAGTATCCCACCCTTGAGATTGGTCCGTGGTCTGAGCACACCTGTTGTTAATTACCTAGGGGCTGAGAGCATGCCCGGTATTCACGTGCAAACTATGCGGCGGGGAGAGTTTAAGTATGGATAGGAAAGCCTGAAGGCCTTCTTCTGGATGCGGAGTCCTCTCCAGGGGCTCTTCGGGTTGAGGGGCCTTTGGAGGGAAGAGGGTCATCCCCCCCCCTTCCGCTCCCATCCTCTTGCTGTACGATCCTTGCCCCTTGGGAGGAGGAGGATTCCTCTCTCCTGAGGAAGAATTCACCCTGCACATGTAACCAAGACCCTGAATAAAGCCTGACCCTTGTTCGACTCTGGAAAGTCTCTTCTCTCAACACGTAAATCCGGTTGGCCTCCAAAGACCTGCGAAGGTGAAAGGTAAGACTCGGGTAGCCCTTCGGCCTCTAGGCTGAACATTGGAGAAAATACTAATAATGCAGATTAAATTTAAATTGTATTGTGTGTACATCCTCCCTCCTCAGAAAGCTAGTTGTTAAATATTAACCAGTGCACTCCTGTTTAGAAATATATGTGGAAATGGCAATAGAGTCATGAATCTTAATTATGGAAAGGGCTTACAGTCATAAATACATTGGAAGGGTCCTTGGAAAATAAAACATAGAATATCAGAGTTGGAAGGAACCTGAGTAAAGTTCAAACTTCTGCTCCTGACACTCAAGGCTTTCCACTATTTGGCCTCAATTTACTGTTCCAGTTTTATTTTGAATTACTTCCCTTCCCTTCCCTTCCTTTAGCTCCAGTCAGATTGCACAGTCCATCACTACTTTAGCAGAAAGAGCAGAAGTCAGGAGACCTGTTGCAGTCACCTTTTCCATGAACCCTCTCTGATCCCTGAATTCTCAAGACAACATCTCTGATGGTCAGAGATTGTTACTTTATCTGAAGACCTTCTGCCCACTCTGCTTCTGAACAGCTCTGATTGTTCCAAAATCCTCTCCTGTGTAAATGGGCTTCTAACCAAGCCTGGGACATTTTGCATACAGCTTCATGTGCAAAAGATGCAACTTCTGATTGGCTGAGAAGAGCTGAGTTGAATGCTACACACCTGAATGGAAGCACAGTTGGGGCCAGGAACATGCATGATTAAAGGGACTTTTGGAGAGAGACATACAAAGGCAAAAAAAGACTCTGGACGTTGGAGGCACATAGAGAAAGTAAGCTGCTCAAGATGTGTCTGATTTCCAGCTTGCCTCTCTAGAGATTTTGGAATGAGAATTTCCCTAGAAAATATCCACATTTGCCAAAGTACTGTGGGAAAAGTATTTTTCAGGGTATGACTTTCCTTTCAGAATCCACCCTGACCAAGGTAGCAACTTCTAGAGTAAGCTCCTCAAGGAAATGTTGGCTTTTTGCAGGTATCAAAAAGTCTAATCCATAAGAAAACCCACAGCCCTAACATTTTAACCTCACACCCTTGTACATAGTGAGAACTTCAAGCCCTGAGCAAAATACCCAGGAGAGTCAACATGTGTTACTTCTAATACAAGCATATAATTCTACCAGGGCCTGGACTCAGAAGACCTGAGTTCAAATACAAACTCAGACATCTACTAAGCAAACTAAGGTTTGCCTCAGTTTCCTAATTTGTAAAATGGGGATAATATTATCAGTGACTTCCCAAGGTGGTTGTGGGGATCAAATGACATGAAAATTTTAAAGCTCTTGGCACAGTTCCTGGCACATGGTAAGCACTGTGTTAGCTATTATTACTGATTTTTGTTTTGATGCCTCTTTTGTAGTAGGTCACACACAAACTTAGTTCACTCTCAGCCGAGTGAGGAGCAGAGAAAGCCTAACAACTAACTTTGGCTTCAGTTTAGAAGAGCTACAACAGGAACCAAGAAAAGAAAAAGTGTTACCATGTATTTTCCAGTATGAATACATTGTTAATGCCTTCAACAGGAGATACAGTTCTGTCCAAAGACTTTGACTCATAGATCATCTGACCGATGGAAAGCTAACCCATTCAAAGTTGTTAAGAAACTGGACAATTTGCCTACATAACTCAAGAACAGAAGAGACTCTATTAAAGCTGTTCACTGAAACCATCTAATTTCCATAAGAAAGTGAATTGGATTTTGTTAAATGAGTTAGATGGAGAGAAATGATGGATACTCTACTTCACAATGGAGTAGCTACGCAAAGACTTCCTACCTATATATGGAGGCAGAAAGTGATGTTTCTAGTGATGGAGGCATGTGTCCTCTTATAGGGCAGGAAATATGGACCCAAAGGCAAATCCTTACTTGCCTAGAACATCTACAGCGACCCAGGGAGTACAGACTCCACGGATGGAGCACAGTTTTTATTTGTAGTCAAATCTGTCCCTGCTGTCAGACGAAGAGTAGCAAATAAATCTTTAATTTTCCTAATGGTCAGCTTGTACCGTTGCAGGGATAGGAAACCTGCAGCCTCCAGGCCATCAAAAAGCCATACTTGAGAACATAGAGGGTCACATGTGCCCTGGAGGCCAAAGGTTCCTACTCTCCTTCCACTCTCTACCAGACTAGCTCATTGATTAGGTACAGGAACAGAGAGATCAGTCAGTGACAAGGTAACTAGACCCTTTAGACCAGTCAATGAGATTAACATGATGTTTTACAGGTGAACATGAAAGAATACTTCCACATGTATCCAGACTACAGCACTAGAGACTGCCCATGCAATGTGTACCTTCGAAAGAATTTTATAGTTTAATTCTGCAAACGTTAGTTTATTGCGCGTTTGAACATGCTCATTATTTTGTTGTTCACTTGCCTATTTTGTGTTACATTCATGCTTTAGTAATATGTGTTAATTGTTTTGAGTATATTCTAACTATTATACTTCAGCTGTATTATTTATATATATATGTGTGTGTGTGTATATATGTATGTATGTATATGTATTCCTCTTGACGATGTTTATTGCTGTAGCCAGGTCCTTTGTTTTGTTGTTTATGGCTAATTATTGTATACTATGGATATGCATGTACTCTTCCTGTATATGGGTGCTATGTCTTGCATGTAACTTAGGAATATTGGCATTGCAGGACCCTATCAGATAATGTTTTTTATAGAGACATGGATATTGTATGTACTATTAGTGCCCATCTGGTTTTGTTATCGATAGTACCATAGCTTACCTGCAATTCAGGCAATTCATGTTTGTTTTAAAGTGTGGGTGTTTGTGTTAATGTTGATGTATATGTGTGTATACATATGAATATGTATATGTGTGCAAACATATATACAGATATATGTACACATAACTACATCTATTTATCTCTTATTTTGTGAATTCCTTGAGGGTAGAGAGAGATTTGTTTTTGTTTTTGCTTTTTGCCTTTTAGTGTATCCTCAGCCCTTAGCACAATACCTGGTACATGGCAGGTATTTACATGTTAGTGACTTGATTCAATGAATGTGTGCTCACTGATTCTCTTTCCCTGAATGGGATAGGGAGAAAACATGAGCACCAGAATGAGTGCCAGATTTGTCTTCAGATATTTTTAGAGCTAAGGGGCCTTAGAAGAGATCCAATTCAATCCAATTCAGTATTTAACAGATAGTTTACAGTTTTGCCAACTGTCTCTGCCATGTGCTAGAAAATTACTTAACTACTTTAAATCTTAGAGCCTCATCTCTAACATTGCATCTCATACTTGCCCTACCTACCTGCTCCTGGGGCAGAGCCCTCAACCCCTCTGACCCTCAGACTTTTCATCTGTCTTGGAGTTAAAAGCTGAGTTCAAATCCCAGGTTTGACTTATGACCATGTTACTCTTAGCAATCATTTAATTCCTCTTAGCCTCAGTTTCTCCATCTCAAACCCTTTGTAAGCTTTTAATCTCTATGGAAACGTGAGTTTTTGTTATCATTCCCTGCTCTCTACACCTTTCATAAGGAATGTAGTTGGGAGGGGAATTCTCTTAAAAATGTGGGAAACCACCTAAGGACAATTGTCGAGTTGGGCAGTGACTTAGGGAAGTAATTGGTAGGCAAGAAGGTAGCATCTCGGGGATGGATCACCTCAGACATCTTTCCCCCTCTCCCCCAAGCTGCCTTCCTTCCCCTCAAAGCTGCCCTTAATGCTCACTATAATAACATTGGGGTGGATTGTGCATACTCTTTGATCCAGCAATACCACTGCTAAGTCTATATACCAAAGACATCAAAATAGGGGAAAGGACGTATATGTACAAAAATATTTCTACCAGCTCTTTTAGTGATGGCTAAAAACTGGAAATTGAAAGGATGTTCATCAGCTGGGGGGGATGGTTGGACAAGGTGTGGTATATGATTGCAATGGAATATCATTGTGCTATAAGAAATGACAAGCAGGATGATTTCAGAAAATCCTGGACTTATACGAACAGAGACAAAGTGAAGTGAACAGAACCAGGACAACGTTATACACAGTGACAGCAAATATTGTTCAATGAAGAACCATGAATGACTTAGCTATTCTCAGCAATACAGTGATCCAAGACAATCCCAAAGGACTCGTGATGAAACATACTATCTTCCTCCAGAGAAAGAACGATATTGATTGAATACAGACTGAAGCATGCTATTTTTCACTTTCTTTCATTATTTTTCTTCCATTCTAGTCTTGTACAAAATGAGTAATATGGAAATATTTTACATGATTGCACATGTATAACCTGTATCTGATTACTTACCATCTCAGAGAATGGTGATGCGATGGAGAGAAGGAGGGATAGAATTTGAAACTCACAACTTAAAAAATCCACAAATGTTTACAAAGTTGTTTTAACATAAAATTGGGAGTGATAAAATATTTTTTTAAAAAAACACAAAATAACATTGGAATGGGGTGGGAGAAACATACTACATGATTTGATTTAGACCTTCCTTGTGTTTCCCTAGTAAGAGTCTTAACAGAAAGCAGTCAGTCTCGGCATTGTGTTCATGATCACATCGTGAACTGGGAAAGAGCCAAGAGTGTTGGCAAATATGCCAGCTGGGTTTCTTCTAAAAACTGTATAGAATTGAATACCGTCTTGGGGAGGGAGAGGGGGGGTAAAAATCTAAGCTTTATGGTAGTGAGTGTAGAACATTAAAAAAAAATAAAAAATAAAATTGTCCTCTTTGTCAGGTAGCCCCTAGCTCAGGCAGAAAACCATGGATTCATGGACTCATAGAATGTTAAGGCTGAAATCAGTGAATCAATAGGTAATTATTAAATGCCAACTATGTACGGGCAATGGGAATACATACGTGAAAACAAAACAGTCCCTGTTCCTGAGGAGCTTACATAGGTGTGTATGTGTGTGTGTTGGCGTGTGTGTATATGTATAGAATAATTTTACATATGTATCTATTCGTATCTAATGAGAGAAATCTTGAGGGTAGGAGAAAGGAAAGAAAAAAAGGAATTTACATGAACACTATTATCTATTAAAAAGAAATAGTAACTTGTACATAACTGCTGTACAGATTCATGTGCAGTTATCTTTTTTATTATACTATGTTATATAAATGTTTATGTTACTCCATAAATTAGAAAAAAGAAAAAAGAAAAACTATGTACAGGATATAGGTATGGATGGATATGTACATATACATATATGCACATGTATGTTTAGGTATATATATGTATGTATATGGAAATGCAAATGTGCACATATATATATATGATGTATACGTATGACAAAGGCAAAATATAAATAGGTAAATATATGTATGGGGGGAGAAGGAATGGTTACTTGTATCTGGGAAATCAGGAGAGGATTCATCCAGAACAGGAATCTATTCCTCTCAACTTCCTTCTTTTGTACAGCTTCAGAGATAAAAATAGGTTTTACGTTTTTAAATAAATTGTATTTCTAGTTTCCTGATGATGATGCTTGAACTAAGTGTTGAAGGAAACTAGAAATTCAAGAAATGGAAGTGAGGAACGGGCATGATCCAGGCAGGAGAGATAGCCAGTGCAAAGATACAGAGATAGGAGATGGCATGTCATGTATGAGGGAGAAGGAGAAAGCCAGTTTAACTGGCTTGGAGTGCATGTGAAGGGGAACAATATGTAATAAATCTAAAAAAGTGAGTTGGGGCAAGGTTGTGAAGAACTTTGAATGTCAGGGCAGTTTCTGAAATCTGATCCTCAAGGTCAATAGAGTTTAACGAGTAGGGGAGTAATATTGTCGGACCTGATCTTTAAGAAAAGCAGTTTGGCAGCTATGTGGAGGATGCACTGGAAAGCACCAGAACTGTAAAGAATAAGATGTTAGAGATGGAAGGGACCTCAGAGATCACCTAGTGATAAGCCCCTCATTTTATAGATGAGGCCTAGAGAAACTAAATATTGACCTAAGGTCACAAAGCTTTCATTTAGTAATAGGCTCATAGATAGAGAGTTCGAAGGGACCTTAGAGGCCATTGAATCCAACTCCTTCACTTTTCAGATGAGGAAATTGAGGCCCAAAAGGGTAAGAAATTTGCCCAAAGGGGCAGCTAGGTGAAACAGTGAATAGAACACTGACCCTGGAGTCAGGAGGACCTGAGTTCAATTGTAGTCTTAGACATTTACGAATTGTGAGACACTGAGCAAGACACAACTCCAAATGCCTCAAAAAAATTTTTTTTAATAATTAAAAAGATTTGCCCAAGGTCAAGGAAGTATCAGAAACAGGATTTAAACCAAAGTTTTCCAACTCTAGAGTTGATGATCTTTCAACTATATCAGTCAATCAGTAAACATTTATTTAGTGCCTTTATTATGTGCTAGGTAGTGTGCTAAGCACTGGGAATAATAAAAAGAAGCAAAATAGAGTCCTTGCCCTCAAGGAACTTAAAATCTAATGAGGGAGACAACATGGAAACAAATACATACAGAGCAAGTTACATACAGGATAAATAGGAAATAATTAACAAAGAGAAGGCAAAGGAGTTAAGAGGAGTTAGGGAATTTAGGGAAGGAATTAGGGAAAACTTCACTCTGAAACTCTTTATCTCTCTGTCTCTGTCCCTCTCTGTCTCTCTGTCTTTGTCTCTGTCTCTCTCTGTTTCTCTCTGTCTCTCTCTCTGTCTCTCTCTTTCTCTCTCTCTCTGTCTCATCTATCTCATAGAGCTCCTTTGCAACAGATTCATTCTTTCATTCTCACAAGCAATTCAGAGCCTCCTCTTCTCTCGTGTTCATTCTCTTCTTGTTTTCATTTTCCAAGTGTATCAATCTAAAGAGGAAAATAACATAGTCCTTGTATTTTCCCTAAATGTATTGCCGTATATCCCAATAGATAAACAAACAAATAAAAAAGAAGGAATTCTGAAATGAGCAAAGATAAGAGTCCCTGATTAGCACTAGAGCTAACAACTGCAAACACAAGTTAAATTGTTTTTCTAATGTTAATTAAGGTAAAACAGGAAGTCTCTTCCATCCCAGTGATGACTGGGTAGCTTTGAATAATTCTATTAAACAAATTTACAATTAACATCTGCATCAATATATGGGTAAATCAACACACCAGATAGGGATGTTTTCAAACAATTCCCAGGGATCTGTGTTATTAAGACCATGAGGGAAAAGAACTCTTCCTTCTCTGAGAGCTGTTTTTCAGTTGTTTTCAGTTGTATCTGACTCTTCATGAGTCATTTGGGGTTTTCTTGGCAGAGATACTGGAGTGGCTTGCCATTTCTTTCTCCAGTTCATTTTACAGGTAAAGAAACTGAGGCAAACAGGGTTAATTGACTATCCAAGAGACACTTGGCTAGTAAAGGTCTGAGGTCAAATTTGAACTCAGGTCCTTTTTATTCCAAACCTGGCACTCTTATCTACTATACCACCTCACAATCACCTAACTCTCTGAGGGCTACCCTCTGACAAAGCATAGAACCATAGATTGTCATAGGGGAAAGGCTGGGCCAGAGGCTCTTAAATTTTTTTGTTATAGATTCATTGTGTTTGGTAAAGCTTATGGGCCTCTTCTCAGAAGAATGTTTTTAAATCATGAAATAGATGCATGAAAGAAAATATAGAAGATTATAAAATAAACCAATTAAAGCACAATATCAAAATATTTGAAAAACAAGTTCACCCAAACTAGGTTAAGACTGCCTATCAGAAGGTCAAAGGAGAGAATAGAGTAGATGGAGGGTGGGACAAGATAAAGGGAAATATAGTTACTATTTCACAACTTGACTGCTGTGGAAGTGTTTTGTATGACAAAACATGGACAACCTATATTGTATTACTTGCCTCCTCAATGAGAGTGGAAGGGAAGGGAGGGAGGGAGAGAGAGAACGTGGAGCTTAAAGTTTTAAAAATGAATATTAAAAATTGTTTTTAGATGCAACTAGGAAATAAGATATATAGGCAATGGGGTATAGAAATTTATCTTGTCCTCCAGGAAAATAGAAGGGAAGAGGATAAGGGGAGGGGGCAGTGGTGATAGAAGAGAGGACAAATTGGAAGAAAGGATAATCAGAATACACATTGTCTTGGGGTGAGAGAAGGGGGGAGATGGGGAGAAAATTTGAAATCCAAAATTTTATGGAATGAATGTTGAAAACTGAAAATAAATAAATTTTTAAAAAATAAAAAAAGAATGCCTGTCAGAGAGTATCTTATGCAACCCTATTTTATAGATGAGGAAAATGGCAATTTTATTAATAATAACAATAACTAACATTTGTATGGCATTTTAAGGTTTGCAAAGAACCTTACAAATCTCATTTGGTCCTTACAACAAGACTGAGAAGTAGGTGCTATTATTGTCCCCATTTTACAGATGAGGAAACTGAGGCAAATTAGAGTTTAAGTGACTTGCTCATGGTCATTCAGCTATTAAATATCTGAGGCTGGATTTGAATTCAGGTCTTCCTGACTCCAGATGCAGCAATCTACCTACTGTACCACTAAAGGAAGTGGTATGCCCAAGGTCACACAATGAATTAGAGGTAGACCGCCAGCCTATGTCTCCTGACTCCTTATCCAGTGTTTCAGATGCTATATTACACTGCCTGTGGACTACATTCTCATCTGGATTCATTGCCTTATGCCCATTTCATACATAATGGTTGTATCCATCAGCCAGCTGCCTCACAGATGTAGATCACAATGGAGATGAGGCAAGAGAGTAAACCGTGTGAACCACCATTAGATATGATGATGAATCAGATTTAGGGAGCTCTCCTTTGCTATGGTCTCACTGCATCTGCAGTACTGTATCCAGTTCTGGGTATCACAATTTGCAAGGATCATTAGTCAACTGAATATGTCATAAATCAATAAACATTTATTAAGTGCTTAATATGTACTAGCCAGGAAGCTAGGTGGCACAGTGGGTAGAGTACTGGGCCTGGAGTCAGAAAGACTTGAGTCCAAATTTGACCACAGGTACTAGTTATATGACCATGGGCAAGTCACTTAACCATGTTTGCCTTAATTTTCTCATCTTTAAAATGAGCTGGGGAAAGAAAGGGTAAATGACTCTAGTATCTTTGCCAAGAAAACCCCAAATAGGGTCTAAAAAATAGGACACCATCCGAAGGACTGAACAACAAAAATGAAATGTGCCAGGCACTGTCCTAAGTGCTTGGGATACAAAGAAAGACAAAAGGCAGTCTCTGCCCTTGAGGAGCTCATAGTCCAGTGGGGGAGAAAATATGTAAACGACTAAGCACAACTAAGGTATATCCAGGATAAATTATAATTGCTGTTGTTTGTCCTTTCTAAATGACATCAGGAGGGTGATGTTTTGATGTGCAAGTGAATTGGATTTAAGTGAGGCAGAGCTGTGCAAAGTCACCAACTTCACTCTCTCCCCCGAGTCATTGTAATCCAGTGGCAAGACATAGGTCAGGACAACTGGTGATGGCCACTGATGCAGCGGGATACCTTGGCCTTTTTGAGCTGAGGGCCTTCCCCAATTCTGTTTACCTGAGGCAACACCCATTCAGTGATTAAAGCCTAGGTAAGAACTGAGGTAAAAGGTGCCCTAGTTTGCTTCACAAAAGAATCAATCTGGGAGGAGAAGACCCTTAGAATTTCTGACCAGGACAGAAATAATTGCTATTTACACTCACCCTGAGCCATCAAAACTCAAATAATGATCAAGTGAGGCTTGAGCTGGGACCTATTACTGGCCAATCAGTGAGAGCCAGAGTGACTTGGGTTAAAAGGAATAGTCAAGTTGCTCTATTTGAATGCCAATGGGCTTTATCAAGCCTTGTTTACCAGAGTTATGGTTCAAGAAATTATAAATAAAAACTACATGAGGCAAAAGAGCTAATTGTCCCAGTTTAAAAAAAAAAAAAACCTGATAAGACAGTGAAGAAAAAACCCTAGCCCCTAAACGCCAAGATATCTTGTGACATGTAAAAGATCAAAATTTATGTTCCTTTAGGTAAAGAACCCACATGTAAAAGTATGACTCACCATATGGACAGAGGAAGAAAAGGAGGGGAGGAAGAGAAGGGAGAAAATAGCAGTATTGCCCAAGTGGAACTGGATGGGATAAATAGTAAGTAATCAACAGAAGAAAGACACTAGAATTTATAGGGATTGGGAAAGGCTTCTGGATTTTAGCTGGGACCTGAAGGAAGTCAGGGGGTAGAAATAAGGAAAAGCATTCCAAGTATGAGGGGCAGCCAGAGAAATTGTCTGGAGTTGGGAGATTGAATGTGTCTAGTTGTAGAAATAGTAGCAAGGTGGCAAATGTTACTTGATTACAGAGTACATGATCTCGGGCATAAGAAGATTGAAAAGGTAAGGCAGCAAAGTATGAAGTGCTTTGAATATCAAACAGAGCATTTTATATTTGAACCTAGAAGTGACAGAGAGTTACTATAGTTTACTGAGTAGGGAGTAACATGATTAAATATGTACTTAAGGAAAATCACTTTGACAGCAGAGTGGAGGATGGACTAGGGTGGTGAGAAGTTTGGAGAGGGGACTGAAACCAGCCAGCTGACTCTTATGGTCATCCAAGGGAGATGAGAAAGATGGCAAGAGCACTTGAAATCACGAAGCATTTGGGTGAAGTCATTGGGATTGATTCACCTGAAGAAGAGGTATTAGATCATGCTAAATCTCTTCAAGTATTTGAATGATTATGCTGAGGGGGAGGGATTATATATAGATAGTGGCCCCTAAAGAATGATAAATAGAAGTATGTATAGGATAATTTTGCACATACATATATATGTGTATGTATGTGTGTATATATACACACATACATACATATATACACACACACACATACATATATATATATACACAACTTTGTGTCTAATGGTAGCTGTCTCTCCAGTGGGGAAAGGAGGGAAGAACAAAAGGGGAAAAAAAGAAATTTCCATGATAACTTTGTCGCATATTTGGAAGGAACAGCAGGTTGTGCATGCTACATTTGCAATTTCATATGCAATCATCTTTTCTTTTGTGCTGTGTTATGGAAATGCTTGTTTTATTCCATGAATTGAAAATATAATATATTTGGAATACAAAAAAAATTACAGGCACACAAATTTCAGCTTAGTATCAGGAAGGATATTAACAAGAAACACATCTAGGGAATGGTAGCAAGGGTAGTAAAGAGACTTAAAACCTTATAAGGACTGTCTAAATAAAGGACCTGGGGATTTTTCACTTACAGAGCTGCATAATATAACAGCCTTCCTCTGGGAGCAGTGAATTCTCTAGTGGGGACAGTGTCATGTAGGCAAAAGAGTGGTGGATTTAGAGATCAGGGATATGGCTGAGAGATCAGGACTTTCTCTGCTGTATAGCTCCTGTTACCATCCTCCCCTGCCTCCCTGTTTTCTGTTTGTTTTATTGTGGGAGAACATGCTCAGAAAAACAGGAGTCCACTGCTCCCGAAATCATCTGCTCCAGCCATTGACCTGCCCTCCAGTTTTAACACCTCTCCTTCCCTTTTCATTTATTCCTCAAACATTTTGCAACATACTCAACAAAAATTGTATAGGCGATACAATGCAGATACTGACTGTTGATGTTTGCTGTTTTTCAGTCATTTTCAGTTGTGTCTGACTCTTTGTGAACCCATTTGGGAGTTTTCTTGGCAGAGATAGTAAAGTGGCTTGCCATTTTTTTCTTCAGCTTATTTGATGAGAAAACTGAGGCAAACAGGATTAAATGACTTGGTGAGGGTCCTACAGGTAGTATCTGACTCAGGAAGATGTGTTTTTCTGATTTCAGAGTTGGCATATTTTCCATTGCGCCATCTAGCTGCCCCCAGAAACTGATAGTCCCCAGAATTTCCTAGGTGAGGACATGTGCCATAAAAATTTTGTGAGATTTTCACTCTTCCCCAAATTGTGGATTGGATTCATTATAGTAGAACCCAGGGCCCTATTTACATGAAGTATCTGAGTAAGGAACTGTGCCGTCTACCTGTCTCTCTCTTAGTTTTCTCCCCTACTTCCAGACCCCTCCCTCCCTTCACGTTTACTGAACCTCTCTCACACCATAGAGTCATATACTGTTAAGAGTTAAGTGGAACTTTAGAATCATGAATCACAGAACATAGACTGTTACAGCTGAAGTAGGGCAGAGAATTATGCAAGCCAGAAATGGGAGGGGCCTTAAAATATAGAATGTTAAAGCTGGGAGGGGCCTTACAATGGCAAAACCACAGAACCTCAGTGCTGAGAGAGACCCTAAAGATCATCTTTTTCTGCCCCTCTCATTTTACAGAGGAGGAAACAGATCCAGAGAATTTGCATGACTTTTCTAAGGTTACTTACCATTTCTCACATGCAATGCCAGGACCTATGAGGGTACATTCTTGTTCCTTCCTCACAATAACCTTGTGAAATCAGTGGGACATTAGGTCCTGTTTCTCAGATGGGACAAATGAGCTCCAGAGAGAAGTGACTTGCCAAAGGTCTCAGAGCAAATCAGTAATGAATAATAGGCCAGAATGGACTAGAAGAACCCCTAATTCCACTATTTCCAGGCTGCTCACTTTACTCTGTGTTATATAACCTCAGCTACAAGGAAATTATGATTTTTTAGGGAATGGGGTGAGGGGAAGAAGAGAAAATCCCAGAGCAAAGTAAAGCAATGGGCACCCTGGCTCTCAAGGTTGATGTTCACAGGCAGTGTATGTTGCCATTGGACAATTCACTTTGGGGAAATTGAAATCATCTTTCTAAAGTCAGCAGGCTTAGGGGGCAGAGTGAAGATGGTGGCATAGAAACAGGGATCTGCTAGAGTTCTCCTCCCAAACCCCTCAAAAAAACCTGTAAAAATTACTCTCAACAAATTTTAGAGCAACAGAAGCCACAAAAGGGCAGACTGAAGCAAATTTCCAGCCCAAGACAATCTGGAAGTTTGACAAGAAGGGTTTATCACATCAGGTTGGGAGTAGAGCGTAGTTCAGCATGGGCCACACCAGCACAGAGGGGGCTGGAGCAGACCTTAGGGGACCGAATCGCTGGTGGATGCTGTACTTTCCAGACTTCTCAACCTACAAAAACCAAAGAGAGCTGAAGCAGAGGCTGCTTCTGGAGCCCTACACTTAACAAAGAGCACAAAAGTCAGATAACTGGCTGAGAAAATGAACAAAGAAGGGGAAAGAAATAGACTATAGAGTCTTACTTTCTCTGTGAAGAGATATTTTCTTATGTTATTGGTGACGAGGAAGATCAAAAATATAATCAGAAGAAGACAACAAAGTCAAAGCTCCTACAGCCAACGCCTCCAAGAAAAATATGAATTGGCTGTGAAAGAGCTCGAAAAGAATTTTGAAAATCAATTAACACAAGTAGAGAAAAAATTGGGAAGAGAAATGAGAGTGATGCTAGAAAATCATGAAAAACAAGTCAACCGCTTGCTAAAGGAAACCCAAAAAATTCTGAAGAAAATAACAGTTTTAAAATTAGACTAACCCAAAAGGCAAAAGAGGTCCAAAAAGCCAATGAGGAAAAAGAAAACCTTAAAAAGCAGAATGGGCCAAATGGGAAAAGAGGTCCAAAAGCTCACTGAATAGAATAATTCCTTAATAGAATGGACCAAATGGAAGTTAATGACTTTATGAGAAATCAAGAAATTATAAAACAAAACCAAAAGAATGAAAAAAACAGAAGACAATGTGAAATATCTCATTGGAAAAGCAACTGACCTGGAAAATAGATTCTGGACTACCTGAAAGTCATGATTAAAAAAAAATAGTCTAGACATCATCTTTCAAGAAATCATCAAGGAAAACTGATATTCTGATATTCTAGAACCGGAGGGTAAAAAAGAAATGAAAAGAATCCACTGATCATCTCCTGAAAGAGATCCCAAAAGGAAAAATTCTAGGAATAGTAATCAAATTCCAGAGTTTCCAGGTCAAGGAGAAAATATTGCAAGCAGCTAGAAAGAAATAATTCAAATATTGTGGAAACACAATCAGGATAACGCAAGATTTTGTAGCTTCTACAGCAAGGGATCAGAGGGCTTGGAATATGATATTCCAGAGGTCAATGGAGATAGGATTAAAACCAAGAATCACATAGCCAGCAAAATAGAATATAATACTTCAGGGGAAAAAATGAAACTTCAATGAAATAGATGACTTCCAAGCATTCTTGTTGAGAATTTCAGAGCTGAATAGAAAATTTGACTTTCAAATACAAGAATCAAGAGAAGCATGAAGACAAGAAGAATCAAGAGAAGAAAGAATCAAAAGAAAAATCAAGAGAAGGAAAGAGAAACTATAAGGAACTTATTAAAGCTGGACTATTTACATTCCTATATGGAAAGATGATATTTGTAACTCATGAGACCTTTCTCAGTATTAGGATAGTTGGAGGCAATATATGTATGTGTGTATATACATATATATGTATATATGTGTATATGTATGTATATGGAGACAGAGAGAGAGAGAGAGCACGCATAGGGCAAGCTGAATATGAATGGAAGATATCTAAAAAAAGAAAATTGTTGAGAGGAATGTACTAGAAGAAAAGAAAGGGAGATGTAAAATGTAGTAAATCATCTCACATGAAAGAGGCAAGAAAGAGCTTTTACTATGTAGGAGAAGAAGGGAAAGATGAGAGGGAATAAGTCAGCCTTCCTTTCATCAGATTTGCCTTCAGGAGGGAATAACATACACACTTAATTGGGTATGGAAGTTTATCTTACCCTATAGGAAAGCATGGGGGAAGAGGATAAGAAAGAGGGGATAATAGAAGCGAAGGCAGATTGGGGGAAGGGGTAATCAAAAGCAAACACCTTGGTAGAGGGACAGGTCAAAGGAGAGAAAAGAATAAATAGAGGATAGAGAAAAATATACTTAGTCTTTCACAACATGACTATTATGGAAGTGTTTTACATGACTTCACATGTATAATCTTTATCAAATTGCTTGCCTTTTCAATGAGGATGGGTTGGGAGGGTGGACAGGAGAGAAAGCGGAACTCAAGGTTTTAAAAATGAATGTTAAAAATTGTTTTTACATGCAACTAGAAAATAAGATATATAGGCAATGGGGTATAGAAATTGATCTTGCCCAACAGGAAAATAGAAGGGAAGGAGATAATGGGGGTGGGGGTGTGTGGTAGAAAGGAGGGCAGATTGGAGGAAAGGGTAATCAGAATACATGCTGTCCTGGAGTGAGGGGAGGGGGAAGATGGGGAGAAAATTTGAAATTTAAAATTTTGTGGAAGTGAATGTTGAAAACTGAAAATAAATAATTTTTTTAAAAAAAATCTAAAAAAAAAAAAAAAGTCAGCAGGCTTCTAGGATCATATCCTGCCATTGTTCCCAAAGTGGGCTCCTGGCCTAGGGTGTGTATGTATGTGTGCATTTGTGACGCCCTGGGGGGTGGAGAGAGGAGGATAAACTAGAGTTTGTATACAAACCATGGCAGGATATTATGCTTCAGCCAGTGCCCTTGACTGAGGTGACTATCTGTGGACCAAAAATGTCAAGTAGTCATATCTTATCTAACAGTGGTGATAAATATGCAGTTGTTTGACTTAAGAGAGAAACTACCTACTTCCTTCTCTGACCCCCCTCCTTCTGGTGGGTGGGACCACTCTTTCTTAACTCCTCCCTTCAGATATTCCCATGGGCATTAATTTTCCCTTAGTTACCAGTGGTGGGGGAGGGGTATAGGGAGAAAGAAGGATCTGGTTCTTCTAATTTGCCCTGGACAGGTGGTGGATTTTCCAGAGACCACTGCCTCAGGGAGAGATTTCTTCTTGCTTCTACTTACCAAAGTTCCTCCCCCCACTGCTGGCTCATTTTATATCTAGTTGGACTCATTTAAACTTTTTCCTCATTTGGGTAACTTATAATGTTGTTGTTGGTCAGTTGTGTCTGACTCTTCATGACCCCATTTGGGGTTTTCTTGGCAGATACTAGAGTGGGTGCCATTTCCTTCTCCTGCTCATTTTGCAGATGGGGAAACTGAGGCAAATAGGGTTAAGTGACTTGCCCAGGATCATGCAGCTAGTGAGTATCTGGGTCTATTTGAACTCAGTAAGATGAGTCTTCCTGACTCCAGGTTGGGCACTCTATCCACTGTGCCACCTAACTACATCCAAATTATAATATATGTGTGTGTGTATGTGTGTGTGTGTGTGTGTGTGTGTAACACATCAAAATTGTTTTTTTGGTTTATTTCAAGTCCCTCCAGCTGGTGAGATCAGCAATTAAAAAATGAATCTCCTCCCTTTGTATCCCAGGGTGACTGTCACTTCCTGCTTAGCTGCTATTACTTTTCCCCCAAGGAAACACAAGCACACAGTGAACAATATCTCAGAGAAACTGATTTCTTTAGAACATTTATCAAATATAAGTAACCAGGGGCTCAGAAACATTTTGCATAAAGCACTCCTCACTGAGAGAGATTGATTACTCAATATTCCATGCCTATATGAGGCGAGAGGTTTGGGAGAAGAGAGATTCTGGTCTTCTGGCTACCAGGTTTGAGAGGTAAGACACAGCTTCAGATCCTCTTCAGGGAGAGGTCCCTGCAAGGAGAGAAATACTCTGGAAGGAAGCTGACATGTTTCTTCAGATGACCTCTGGTACCTTGATAGTGTTCCTATTACCAGCTTACTATCCCAGAGACTTCAGTGAATTTTCCCTTGGTTAAAATCTGGGGTTCTTCTCTTTCAATCTCTCTCTGTCTGTCTCTGTCTCTGTCTCTCTCTGTTTCTGTCTCTCTCTCTTTTTCTGTCTCTCTTTCTTTGTGTTTGTCTCTCTTTCTGTCTCTCTGTCTTTCTCTCTCTCCCTGTCTCTGTCTTTCTATCTCTGTTTCTGTCTCTGTCTGTATCTCTGTCTCTCTCATCTTGCTTAAAGAGCTCATTCACTGTGTGTATTGTCAGGTATACTTTCATCTGTATAGTTTCTCTGATTGTTATCAGCTGAAATAAATGGATGTCTTTGCTACCCATGTTCTTTGTGCAACTGATTTGAATGGAAGAGTCAAATCTTGGATCTCTATCTTGAAGTGCTCTTTCCTCATTAAGGGATAGCAATCAGGAACCCAGCTTGAACTTAAAAATGGATTTCTTCTAAACCAACATTATTTCGGGGAGGTGGGGATAGCAGAGAAATATAAGTCTAGCCCAGTATCCATTCTCTGAGAAGAATACAATGAAAAGCCTTTAATGTCAACTTCCTGCTTCCCCTCCTGGCAGGAATCAGTCTTCCTCAAAGGAGAGTGGACAGAGGCTACAGCTATCTATCCATGCCTCCCTGTGACCCACGTCTATGAGCTGCACGGGCAACACACATACACCTTATACAAAAAAAAAAAATTCTTTGAATAAATGAAAAAAAGTGGCTTATATAGGCTCAGCATGAGAGCCAGAGTGAAGGGTCAGGTAGGTAAGAGTTTCACCTTTTGTAGTTATCCTCAAATGAGGGCTGATATAATCTTCCCTAATTGGAACAATAGTAGTGATAGCCAGGGCAGCTGGAGAGGCACTGAGCTCTTGTCCTTTCTTGACCTCCCTCTGGTGGTCTCTGTGATTGAAGTCCCAGGCTTGGAGGCCATGGCATTTAGGGATGAAGCTACTTGGATATTGAAGGCTGTGTCAGCAACAGACCTTTCTTCCACATACCATCTTGGCCACAATCTCTTCCTACAACTACATCCATGCATTCTTGGGGTTCAAGTGCAAGTCATGTCATCATTTCTCTGATGGCATGGTCTTCTTCAGCAATGAAGGATGAACACACCAACAAGAATGGCTATTTTTCTGAAGCCATCACTGGACCCAAGACATCTCTTTCTTTTTCTTCTCTCTCTCTGAGGGAAAAGAATGATTAAGTCTTCAGTCATAGTGTCAGGGCTCTCCAAGGTTCAAATAGATAAGGATTGATGAGGCTCCATTTACACTTACAAAATCATAAACTTAAAAAGGAGCATTAGAGAACTGATCAACAGTTTTCTAAACTGTTCAGATCAAGATCAAGAATCAGAAAAAGAATTTGAGGCCCAGAGATGGAAGGTGACTTGTCTCAGGTGAAATAGCCAGACAGAGAAGCCCCAGAAACTGATTCCAAGGCCTTCTGATTCTGCAAATAGGGTTCTTTTCATTACTCCATATTGCTTGGAATCTATAACCATCTCACTGACAAAGAGACTTGAGAGCATTTGCCTGGGTGGAGCTTGATCAGGGAAATACAGGGCTTTTTACTGTTTTAACTACTTTTCCCCCTCTCCAGACTCTGAGAAAAAGCAATCTACATTCACTGTCCACTTTCTCTCTTCTTATTTATTCCTCAATCCTTTTCAGTCTGGCTTTCTGTCTCATTACTTAATTGAAGCTATTTTCTCTCGAGTTAACAGTGATTTCCAAATCGTAGAATCTGCATGTCTTTTCTCAGTCCTAATCCTTCTCCTCCTGTCCGCTTCATTTGACACTGCTAACCACCTTCTTTTCCTTCTTTCTTGACTTTCACAGCTACTTTTTGGTTCTCCTCCCATCTATCTGACCCCTCCTCGGTCACCATCACTAGCTTGCCATCTGTATCATGCCCCCACCTGTGGGCCAAGATTTTGTCCTAGGCTCTCGTTCCCTCTCCCTCTAAAATCTACCTTCTCTCTCAGCAACCTTATCAGGTGTCATATCTTTATCACTTTTGAGCATATGATCCATATACAAATATATCTATATGTATCTGTAAATGTATATATGTGTGTATAAGAGTGTGTATATATGTCTGTAAATGTATATATATAATCCAACATATATATGTGCATTTATATATATTCACATATAAATCCACATTTATGCATATGACTCATATATAAATATATCTATATACAAATTATATATAGCTATAATATATAAAGATACATGTTTATATATATAAACACACATACACACATACACACACATATCCAACTCTAGCCTGTCCCCTGAACTCCAGTCTCACATCACCATTTATCTATCGGCCATTTTAATTAGATGTACCAGACACAATATGTCTGAAACCGAAATCATTATTCCCTCCATCCCCAACCATCTTCTTCCTCTTCCAAACTTCCCTATTTTTGTCAAAGTCACTACCATTCTTTCCCAGGTTCCTAACCTCAGCATTATCCTAGACTCTTCACTCTCCCATATCACCCATCCCTTGTCAAATCTTAGCAGTTCTGTCTTTACAATATCTCTTGCATCTGATCCCCTCTCTCCTTGCACACAGCTACCACCTTAGTTCAGACTGTTGCCACCTCTCACCTAGATTATTGCAATCACCTCCTAATTGGTTTCCCTGCCTTAAGTCTCTTATCACTCCATTCTATCCCCTGTGTAGTTGCCAAAGTAAATTTTTTAAAGCACAAATCTAATCACATGTGACTGACATATTTAACTCCTGTGACTTCCTAATGCTTCTAAGATAAAATATAAACTCTTCTGTTTAACTTTTAAAATCCTACACAATCTACCTTTCCAGTTTTTTTGGACATTACTCCCCCTCCTACCTTCTGGGATCTAGTCAAACTAGTGTTATTTCTATTCTTTGGATGTGACCACCATCTCCTATCTTCCATGTCTTTGAACCAGCCACTCCATACCTAGAATTCACTCTCTTCACCACTCTGCCTCATTAGAGTCCCTCTCTTCCTTGAAGATGTAGTGTAGGTACATCTACATGAAGGCTTTACTGAGGTCCTCCTTCCCCCAACTACTAGTGTCCTTCCTTAGTGTACATGTAATGAGGCTGTCCCCCATATGTAACTTTATTTCCTGCCAGGAAGAGAAACAGGGATTGGGGCCAGAAGTTTGGCCACTCTGCTCTTGTTAGAAAAAAAGAGTATGTGCTAGAATTATATCTATATTCTCCTTTAAATATTGTTAGTTTCAGGGATGTAATTTTCAGGTTCAAGCTAAACTTCTGATTGCTGATCATTAATGGAAAAAGGAGAACCCAAGATATATAGCTAAGAATTGGCTTCCTTCCCACCAAATATCAATGCCACAGTGAACACACACAAAACTAATACTAAAGAAACCCCGTTTATCCAAGACAATAGCAAAACAGAAATCAAAGAAAGTATATATGTTTGAATATATACAAGACAGCATAGCATGAATGACCTCTTCCATTGGGAGTGAGGTAACTCAGCTCAACCATGAGAAAGAGTCTTGGATCTCACTCAGGAGAAATTTCCCCAAATTCTCTAGTGTAGCAAGCTAGGGAAAGGGTAATCATCATAGTAATAAATCCACCATTTATGATAATTGTGGATTAAATAACCATACTTATGTTGGATGTATTTGCAAAGAGAAAGCAGTCTTAGTCATGAAGATATTAATGCAGTTTCTGGAATGAAAAGCAGAGCCTGGGGTCACTCTGGGACCCAAGGACAGTCACAATATCATTTCTAATTCCTTATGAGTCTATTCTACCTGGACTCATTGGACCTTGTGCAGTGATGATGGTAAAAATTAGGAAATGAGAAGCACCACATTGACCCCGTTTCCCAAATCCCCATAGGGAGATCTCCATGTAACTTAGAAAGCTATGTGAATCAGCTTTCTGCTCACTATGGAAGTCAATTTTCTTTATCTTTGTTTCTTGTAAAATGCTATTCTACTTGTAAAATGCTATTTATTTTGCTCATTTGTTTTGGCAACTTTGTGAAATGTTCCCTGTCCTGTTAATTTGTAAAACTTTGTATTTAGAAGTATTTGTGACTTTTCTCTGTATATGACTAATTAATTATATATGATATTTGAGACTACTGTATGGCATTAGTGAAATAAGTCAAAGGATATTGCTTATGCTTCCTTAGAGACCATAGAGAATACATTTTGGATGAGGACTGTGTTTAAAAAAATAGCATGCCTATTTACAAATTTCAAACAGAGGGAAATATTAAGCTGGGCTTATATAAAGCAGCTCAGTTTTCCTAACATGGACACACCATTAAACTGTCTTTTGAGCATGCCTACTTACCTAACATAGAGTCCTCTGCGTCCTCTACCAGGTACGTGAGGGTAACCTCCTCTGATTGGCTGCCTGCCTCTTTAAAACTGGCAAGACTGAGGTGTTTATTCTCTTTTTCCCCACACACTTTCTTCCTGCTGCAATCTTTTTGCCAACTCTTATTTGCTGAGGCCAATGCCCAACGTAGACACCAGGAGCACAACTGATGAAAGAAGGACTCATCTTCCCAGCTCCCTCTCTTTTACCCTGACATCAGAAAATGAGCCTGGAGGGGGGGGGGGGGGCGGGGGTTGTTTGTTTCTGTGCTATGCTGTAGGTCTTCCTCAGTTGAGGTTGCAGAGTCAATCTCCATTGAACTTGGAATTCCAACCATGGAGGCCTTGGAGCCAAGACTGCAGGTAGGTGGTGCAGCCAACCATTCTTAGAATGGAAGCCCTAAGAGGCTAAGATGCCTGGGACTTAGATCCAAGATGGGTTTTGGACTTGGAGCTGATTGCACTCTGCTGAAAATGAACTAAGCTATGAACCTAATACTCCTCCCCCAAAACTGAGATGGTACAGGAGAGGAAAAGAATGATGCCATCCATGTGTTACAGGGAGTAAATTTGTATATTTGTGATTATGCCTTCTGAAGTAAACATTTGTAATAGCTAATCTGTCTGTTAGAGACAATGGAACTGAAATGCAAGGAACCACCTCCCTACACTTGAGGAAACACCATCAGTTGGGTCTGGAGTCATATACAGAGAGCCTAGACACCACCAAACCCCTTAAGGAATTGGAGAATTCTCAGAGGGGTGAAAGGATAAAATATAACCTACCTGGTCATCAGGAAGTGGGGCCAAGGTAGTCTGTATTTTTATGTGTGTATATATGCATGTCTTTATATATTTGCATATATACATGTATAAGTGCATATTTATATATGTACTCTCTCCTATTATAACTAAGGTCCTTGCTAAACAAATTGTGGTATATGAATACAATGGGATATTATTGCACTGTGAGAAATGAAGATATGGATAGTTTCAGAGAAGACTGGAGTGACCTGTATGAACTGATGCAGTGATGTGAAGAAAACCAGAAAAATTATTGATACAACAACATTTTAAAGAAAACAGCTCCGAAAGACTTGAGAATTGTAATCAATGGAATGAACCCCCAGAATTCCAGAGGACTGATTACGTGAGAGGATGAACTTGAGATGCAGAGTAGAGCATATAACCACTGTGGAGATTTGATTTGCTTGACTATGTGTATTTGTCTCAAGGGCTCACTTTTTTCCCAAAGATGGGGACTGTGGGTGGAAAAAGGACAGGGACAGGATAGCAAAAGAAAAATAAAGAAAAGAAAAAGTAAGGCATCTTTTCTTTAAAATGAAGACAAAACCAAAGAGAAAAAGGCGAATCAGGATAACTTAAAAAGCTGTGGGTTGACTTCATATATAATATATTTAAAATCTATTTCAGACCTTTTTTCTGTTCTGCTCTGTATTTGCATATGGCCATTTTGTTTGGTTTTCGAAAAGTTCAGAATAAAAATAAAACAATGTAATCTCTGAGTAGAGATTGCTTAATTTTTTGTAATTCTATTCCCAGCACCAAGCATAGTTCCTGGCACACAGTAGATGTTTAATAAATGCTTATTGATTAATTGACAAAACTGAACTGAAAGTTTTTTTTTTTCAGGCAGGTGGCAGAGCCTTTCATGTCTTCTCTCAAATTCATCAACTACACCTAGAGGAAGGGCAAAGACTCTAAAAAATATATGCCCCTCCCCTACCTTGGTTTGCTCATCATTCTTCAGGGTGACTGGAAGAGTTTTCCAACTCATCAATTGTTTGTAGGTGTCTGGAATCTTGCCTCTAGTGCTTGCCAGGCTCCAGGTACAGTGCCTGGCACATACAAGTCACTTAATAATTTTTGTAATTGAATGAAGCAAATTATTTAGGTCTCTGATTTGTTCATCTGTAAAATGGAAATAAAAGAATAGTAATACCTGCTATGCTACTCCCTAGGGTAACTAAGTGGTGCAGTGGCTAGGGCACCAGGCCTGGAGTCAAGAAGACTCATCTTCCTGAGTTCAAATCTGGCCTCAGACACTTACCAGCTCTGTGACCTTGGGCAAGTCACTTAACCCTGTTTGCCTCAGTTTCCTCAGCTGTAAAATGAGAAGGAAATGGCAAACCATTCCAGTATCTTTGCCAAGGAAATCCAAAGTGGGGTCACAGAGTCAGACATGACTGGGAAAATGACTGAACAACAAAAAAGTGTTCCCTCATAGGGTTGTTTTTGAGAATCAAACCAGATAATATGTATAAAACACCTCAAAAACCTTAGAGCAAGACATATTATATATATATATGCATGTATGTGTATATATGTATATATATATGCATATATATATATATATATATATATATATATATATATATATATATATATATATATATATATATATATATATAAAAATAAATTATACCCTCCTAACTATGGTTGTTCCCCAAATTTCTTCCCTGGTTCTTCTCTTTATGTCTATGTTTCTTTGTGTCTGTCTCCATATTTCTCTGCCTCTGTCTCTGTCTCTCTGCCACTGCCTCTCCATCTCTGTCTCTCTGTGTCTCTATCTATCTCTCGGTCTCTATCTCTTCCAGCTCATCAGCTCCCATTGATTTAACCATCATCTCTTTCAGATGATTCTCAAATATACATCCTCAGTCCTAGTCTCTTTCTCCAACCCTTACCCTTACTTTCATTCTTCTAACACCAATTGCCTATTAAACAATTCAAATTGAATGTCCTAGCCATAATTTGAATTCAGCATATCCAAAAGTGAATTCATTTTCCCACCCCCCATCCACTCTTCCAAACTTTCCTATTTCTGTTAAAGGCATCACACCCTTCCTGTGTTTTGGGCGCATAATTTTAGCATTATCTTGGAATCTTTGTTCTCCTTCAGCCCACATAGGTTATCAGTTGCCAGATCTTGACATATCTGCTTTCACAACATTTCTCTATGACCTTCTCCCCACTCAGAAAGCTACCACTTAAATCCAAGCCCTCATTACCTCTTACCTAAATTGTTGCAACAACATCCTAATTGTTCTCCCTACTTCAAGAACCTCATCACTCAATTCCCTAGTACACAAATTACTTTTCCTAATTGTGTGATTCCCCTACTCATCTACCACCAGTGGCTTCCAGTTCCCTCTAGAACAAAATATAAACTCCTCTGTTTAGCCCTTAAAACCTGACAACCTACCTTTCCAGTTTCATTGGACATTACCCTTCCTATGCTCTGTGATCCAGTCAAACAAATAGCCAGCTAATTATATGATGCAAGCAGTAAGCATTGTAGGTATGACATGTATTGTTTTCCCCATTTTTCACATGTAGTTAAGTGACTTTCTCAGGGAGCTAATATTTCTATTGCTCTCTACCCTAATCAGACTACATTATAAGTATTATGTCTGGTTTAGGGGTGCTACATTTTAAAGACACAGATCACCTTGTATTTACTTGAAATGTGTTTTAAATATTCTTATGCATTTACATGCTCACCTACTCCCATTTCCCCATAGAAAATCAATTTTTTGAGGGAAGAGATTTTTGTCTTTGTATCCCTAGTGTTTAGCATATTTCCTGGCATATTGTAGGTGTTTAATAAATATTTACAGATTGATTGATTAATTATATTCCAAAGATACGACCTGGATGCTGACAGGCCTGGAAACTATGTCATGCCAGAAAGGATTAGGAACATTTGAAAATTAGGAAACAAGTATTTATTAAGCACCTACTCTGTGGCAGGCACAGAGGAAATGATCTGAATGGGGATCCAGAAAAACAGATGGCTGGAAGGAGTGGTTAGATAGATAAAAGAGAACCAGAAGAGAGTGATACCCCAAAAACCTTGAGGGAAGAAATATCAAAGAGACAGTAATCAACAACACCAAAGGCTGCAGAGAGGTCAAGAGGAAGGAGGATTGAGAATTGTTCATCGCAAGCTAGGTTTTTAAATTTAAGGTCCAACAATCTTTCTATTTAAATATTCAGATGGTTCTGGAATCTCATCAATATGGAAGATATCTTTAACTTTAAACATTAACTAACATAGATCCCAATCCATCCACATCTACCCATGCTATCTAGTTCTTATCTTTGTCTTCCCATACCCTTAACATGTGGGGTCCAATTTGCTGGAAACCTCTCTTACTTTCTTCTGAAATGGTGAACACTGTGGCTGGACCTATCATCCTTTGCCCTCAGTATATGAACAGCCCAAACTCCCTTCCTGCAATATACTTTCTTAAAGATAATTTGTATTTGCTTGTTTATCTTTGGAATTCTTCGATGACTATACATTGCCAGCTGTTCACACCTAACAAGCTTCTCCATTGCTTTTTGTGTGACATTTATTTTTAATTCTCAGGATGCATTGGTTTTCATGTCTCTCGGTGGTTTAGCAATGCTAATAGAATGTTGGTATGTTTAAAAATCGGCCTCTGCTTTCATGAGAAACCTAAGGTTATTAAAAGAGTTTTGAATTTTCCTAAAGGCAATCCAAACCACTCTCATCTTGTTCAGTTCTGGGTCCAACTTATCCATCTGTGCTATCTATTTGAGATATTCATACTGATGGTCAAGCACCATGGGCTGTCCTTTCAAATGCTTGTTGTAACCAGAGAACTAGATGTTCTTCATTCACTTGGTTGTTCCTACATATGCTTAATGGATAGAATGCTCAAATTCCATTGAGCATTAGAGATTTCTTCCAAGATGAATTCATGAAACCAGCAAAATATTATCTACAAATGAGCATCTGGAAGATCTACCATTTGCAGAGAATCTTTCTCCAACCTAGATTCTTCCAAGGTCTCTGTGACAATGGCAAAAACTTGTTTTTATGATTCCCTTGATGTTTCTTTTTGGTTTTTTTTTTTTGTTTAATTTATTTATTTTTCAGTTCTCAAAATTCACTTCCATAAGAATTTGAATTCAAAATTTTCTCCCCTTCTCTCCCCACCCTCCACCCCAGGACAGCATGCCTCCCATCCACCTCTTCCTCCAGTCTTCCTATTACACACCCTTCTTCCATCCCCCTTCCCTTCTGTTTTCCTGTAGGGCAAAATAGATTTCTATACTCCATCTCCTGTATATCTTAATTTCCAACTGCATGCTAAAACAATTTTTAACATTCATTCTTAAAACTTTGAGTCCCATATTCTCTCTCTCCCTCCCCACCCACCCTCATTGAGAAAACAAGCAATTCAATATAGGTCATACATTTGTAACAATGCAAAGTGCTTACATAATGTGTGTGTGTTTGTTCTTCATTGCCAAAGAAGACCATGCCAACAGAGACATGGCTTGCACTTGACTTTGTTTTGAGTGAGGGAGGGCTGTGCAGGTCACCAGCTTCATTTCTCCTCCAGAACCATCTGAATCCAGTGACCAGATATTCATCAGGATGACTGGAGATGACCCAGGATGAGGCAATTGGGGTTAAGTGACTTGCCCAAAGTCACACAACTAGTGACTGTCAAGTCTGAGGTGAGATTTGAACTCAGGTCCTCCTGACTCCTGCACTGGTGCTCTATCCACTGCACCACCTATCTGCTCCCAACATAATAGTTATGTTGTAAAAGACTAACCACATTTCCCTCTGTCCTATCCTGCCTCAATTTATTCCATTCTCTCTCTTGATCTGTCCTCCCAAAACTAGTGTTTGCTTCTGATTATCCCTTTCCCCAATTTGCTGTCCCTTCTATTATCTTCCCTCTTGTATCCCCTTTCTCTTTGCCTTCCTGCAGAGTAAAATAGATTTCCATATCCAATTGAAGGTGTGTTATTCCTCTTTAAGACAAATCCCATGAGAGTAAGGCTCACTTATTCCCTTTCATCTCCCCCCTCTTCCTTCCATTGTAAAAGCTCTTTGTTCCCTCTTTCATGAGATGATTTGCTGCTTTGCTCTCCCTTTCTCTTACTCCTAGTATATTCCATTCAACAGTAAATTTTATTTTTTTAGATATTCTCCCTTCATATTCAGCTCACCCTATGCCCTATCTATGTGTATGTATGTATATACATACACACATATATGTATATATACACATATATGTGTATACATACGCATATATACCCATGTACATATACATACTTACACATAAGTTACAACTTTTACTTCCTCTAGAGAGTCAAGTTGGACCATCTTCTCAGTGCTTAGCCAGGGCCATGGGCGGACTCCTGCAGGGCCGGTCCATAGTATTCTGCCATCTTGGTCCCACCGCCCCCCCCAATGTTTCTAATCTGAGGGTCAGTGAGGAGTATATTTTTGTTGTATCTTCCATGGAATCCTGAGGGACTTCGATGTATGTGGAGGAGAAGCCTTCTTGTAAAAAGTCCTGTAAGGTGGCATTTTGTTCTGCTGAGTCAAATATTTGTTTATTTGTTTTTGGTAATCAACAAACAATAAGCTCAGTGCATTGAGACTCTTGGCATCTTTCAGTTCGTTATTAAAGTCTGTTGTCTGGTGATATCCTTGACAGAGATGTTCTCAATTCATGGAGAGATGATGACTGGGACCATAGGCTAAGTTGGTCATTGTTGATATCTTCTCAACTGCTTTATTCCATAATAAGGGAGTCAATTGTTGCATGTGGATCTTGTCTCTCAACTAATCCTTAAAAGCAGAGACTACAAAATTATAAAAAGAGTCAGAATGGGCTTAAATCATATGATGTTAGAGCTAGAAGATAACCTAAGATAGCGGAATATAGATTGTTCATGTATGGAAATGCTTGAAAGGTCATGTAAGCTAATCTGTATATTTTACAAATAAAATACTGAGGCCCAGAGAAGGAAAATTACTTTCTCAAAGTAACATAATTAGTGTCTTCTGTGTACTTGATCTATGCCCCACCTCCCCAGCACCTAGCAAGGTGCTGAATACATAGCAGTAATAGTAATCCTAGTAATTATGGGCTTTACAAAGCACTTTCCTCACAATGGTTTAAGTTCAGCTTGACATGTTATTATCTCTATTTTACAAATGAGGAAATTCACACTTGGGGATGTGAAGAAAGTTGAAAAGGTTACGTAGCTAGTAAGTTTTGGAGCCAGGATTTGGATGAAGATTGTGTCTCTCTTCGTCTAGTATTCTTTTTACTGTCAATAAATTCTTGTCATCTCTTTGATTTCTGAGTCATCAATGTGCCCAGGATGAGTCCAATTCTACTCTGTCTCTCCTAGGGCAGCCTGGGACTCCTTCTACAGAAAAGGACCTTCAGGCAGGGGGCCTGCTTTTGAAAAAGCTTTGTTCCCAGACACGGTTGGATGCCCTCATCAAGTTTGATAGAAACATTCCTCCCCTCCCCCCAGCCCTGCTTCTAATGGGATCCATCCTCCCTGTCACAGGGTATTGGACATGGCTCTGGGAATGTGGGAATTCCTAGCTGTTGTTTTCCCAAGGGAAAATAGCGGTGTTGGATTTGCTTTTTTAATCAGAAATGTGGCATTTTAAGTACTTGAGCTTAAGTATGACTTGGCAGAACTACCTCTTAGCTACTGTCACTCTCTTCCTCTAGTCTTAGGACACTTGACCCCAAGATCCTTTCAGGCTCAATACCATGTCTATCATTGAATCATAAAGTCTCAAAGCTGGAAGGGACCCCTGTGATCCTCTAATCCAACAAATAATCCTAAAAGAATTCCCTCCATAATGATTCCAAGGAGTAGTTATCCAGATTTTGCCTGAAGAATTTCCGTAGCAGGGAACCCATTGTTGGCCCAAATATCCTCTACTACTTTTAGACATGTTTAGGAAGGTTAACTTTATGCTAAATCTACATCTGTCTCTTGGCACCTATTTCACTTATTGCATCTAGTTCTAGTGCCAAGCAGGAGATGTCTAAGTCTTCTTCTATATGACAGCCCTTCTATATGACAACTCAAAAGATAGTGACCATGTCCCCCTCATGCCTTCTGAGACTTAATATTCTCAGTTGCTTCAGATATTCCTTAGACAGAATGATCAGAAGACACAAAGCTAGGAGGAAGGAACCTTGGGGATCACTGAATCCAAACCCATCATTTTAACACCTCAGTAACTTTAGGCTAAAGCAGCTGAGAGACTAGCCCAAGATCATATAGCTAGTCCTTTCAATTCAATTCAGCTAATATTTACTGAGCATCTACTATGTGCATGGCTTTGTGCTTAGTGCAGAGATTATTGGTTCTTACAGCTACTTACAGCTAGTATGTATCTGAGGCCATATTTGAACTCAAGAAGATAAGTCTTTCTGACTCCAGGCCCACGACTCTATGCATTGAACAACCTACTTGCCCCCAGCACAGAGAAAGAAGCTAGAGATTAACATGATGCAGCTCTTATTTATAGTCTCAGAGGAGAGATGAGGCAAATAGCTTTAACAAAATGCAGTGTGTTACTACCTGGGCCACAGGAAAAGTACATACAGAAGGTTAAGAGAGTTCAGAGAAAGGAGGGATAATTTTTAGCTGAAAAGATTGAGAAGACTTCCTGAAGAAAGTGACCTTACAACTTAAACTTGAAGGCTAAGTGGGATTTCAATAAGTGGAGATGTTTAATTGGTTTTTTTGGGGGGGGGGGGAGGAGTGGTTTCCATCTATAGAGAGCAATGAGAAAATATATGGTATGTGGGTGAGTCTTACATAGTCTTCCTGTTTTATCCTAGAACAATTTCCATCTCTCCTCATGTAGTCAGTGCCCATTTCCTATCCCAATTTCCCACAGCCACCCAGTTAGAATGACCCCTCAAAGGTCTCTTCTTGTCTGGCAAAGACTCCTGTCCCTATACTTTCCCAATCTTTTCTCTCCATCAAACTTTATCTGTTTTATTGCCAATTTCCTCAAGGTTCTTAGTTCTCAGGTGACAGGAGACTAAACTGACCAAGAATTCAGATTTGGTTTATTTGTGTGTTTGTCCTTTGTTGCCGAAAAAGACTATGTCATCAGAGAAATGATGATGACTTACATTTGACTTTGTTTTGAGTGAGGGAGGGCTGTGCAGGTTACCAGCCTCACTTCTCTTCTAGAGCCATCTGAATCCAGTGACCAGATATTCATCAGGATGACTGGAGATGACTCGGGATGAGGCAATTGGGGTTAAGTGACTTGCCCAAGGTCACATAGCTAGTGAGTGTCAATTGTCTGAGGTGAAATTTGAACTCAGGTCCTCCTGCTTGCACTGGTGCTTTATCCACTGCACCACCCAGCTCATGAAAATGAAAGGGAAAAAAAGTTAGGCACTCCTACACTGAGTCATCTGACTCTCTCCATCTCCTTATGTTTGAATTCCCTTTTCTCCCACACTTCAGGTGTTCCCAAAGAATCCCCAAACCACACATGCCTATGGACCATGAAAAGCAAAAAGGAAATAAGATGTGTCTGAGACCCTGACTTGAATCACAGATTATAGTAAGGAAAATCAAAATAAGAACAGATAAAGAAGCATTCCTCCTCACTAACTCACAATCCTAGTAGTAATTAGGTAGCTATCAGCCTTGGAAATTATCTATATACCTGCAAAACAGATATCCAGCAGTCTTGGTCAGCTGTTCGAGCCTATGGCTGCATTACCAGTGGTTTCACCTGTCCCTGTTACCACCTAGAAACTCTTCAGTCACAAGTTGATAACGCTGGCTTTTTTGCTTCCTGTAGACTGCATAGGAAGCAGCAAATCCAGCTCCCGTACCAGCCACCAATCACCATATTTTCCCTGAGAATAATATAAGAAATTTTAAATTTTGTTTTACTAAAATTTAGGTAAACTTTATCTACAGCATTATCTGATCTAACTAACTTAATAAACTTGTCAGAAAAGGAAAAGAAAGTTAGTTTGGCATGACCTATTCTTAGCAGAGTCATGCTAGTTCTTTGTAATCTTTACTTCATTGGATACAGAGGAAATTTTAAATTGAATTCATCATTTAAAAGCATTAAAAATATAAGAATGGAAAAATCTTTCCTACATATGCTTCTGTGTGTGTATGTGTATGCATGTGTACATACATATATGTATCTGTATATATAAAATAATGATCTGTCATTATTTTCGATGGCGAAACATTAGAAGCAACTCCCATCGCTCTCATTTAATATGGTGTTAGAAACATTAGCTATAGTAATAAGGCATAAAAAGAAATCAAAGGCATAAACATAAACCATTAAGAAGTTAATTATCTGTAATTGGAGATGACATGATGCCAACTCAAGCAATTCCAAGAGTATGTACAAAAGAGTCATATATCAAGGTAATGGGATAGAAGATAAACTCACAAAAATCATTTTTGTTTCTCTATACTACCAGTAAAAATCAAGAAAACAGGATAAAGAAACACTTTTTATAATAATTATGGAAAACTTACCAAGATAAATAAGAGACTTATATAAAGCTAACTTGAAATTCTTTTGAAATAAATTAAGAAAAAGCTGAGCAAATAGAAGAATATATTAATAGCTAGCATTTAGATAGCAGTTTGAAGTTAATAAAGTGTTGCACATCTATTATCTCATTCGATCCCCTCGTCAACCTGAGTGACATAGCTGTTATTATTATCTTCATTTTTATAGATGGAGACACTGCAACCCTGGAAGATAAAGTAACTTGTACAAAGCCACATACTTACTAGTTGTAAGGCAGGATTTGAATTCAGATCTTGACTGCAATTCACATTTTATTGGAGTCTATTCACAGTACTGTCCATTCTATCCACAGTACTACTTATCTGCCCTAGGAATATTCTCTGTTCATAGTTGTTAAACAAATGTAGCAAACAAGCTTAGAGTTTCCTAACTAATCTACAGATTTTACAAAATACCAATAATATATTTCATATGATTAGATAAAATCCTGACAAAAGGTAGATGAGAAAGTAAGTGGGCATGAATATCAAGAAAGATGATGAAAAGATTATGAAATCAATGATTATAAAATAGTTCTTGTCAGCATTTACTAAGTATTTACTGTGTTCTAAGGCACCATGGGAAGTGCTGGGAATATAAAGAAATGTAAAAAAACAGGATTTCTGCCTTCACAGAGTTTATACTCTAATGAAGGAGTAACATGCAAATAACCATGCGCATACACCTTATAAACAGTGTAAATAGAAGGTAATATCAGAGGGGAAGCACTAGAGGTGGGGGGAGGGGAGGCAGAGTGGGAGGGAAGAAGTGGGAAAGGTTTCTGGTGATGGGATTTCAGCTGTGTCTTTAAGGAAGCTAGGGAAACAGGAGGCAGAGAAGAGAAAGGAGAATATTCCAGGCATGAAGAACAACAAATGGAAAGGCACAGAGTATCATATGAAAGAACAACAAGGAGGCCAGGGTACCTGGATTATAATTTGTAGAGGGGAACAAAGTATGTAGAGATTGGAAAGGTAAAAAGGAGTCAGATTGTGAAGGGCTTTACATGCCAAATTGAAGATTTTAATCTGGAGGTAATCAAGAATTAGTCAATAAACATTAGCACCTACCGTGTGCCAGTCACTATGCCAAGCCCTGGGGATACAAAAACAGACAAGAGACAGTCCCTGGTCTCAAGGAGCTCACAATCGAATGAAGACAATAACAAGCAAATGTGTACAAACAAGTTATATGTAGGACAAATAGGAAATAATTAAAAGAGGGAAGTCACTAGAATTAAGAGGGGTTGGGAAAGGTTTCCTCTAGAAGATGGGTTTTTAGTTAGGACTAGAAGAAAGTTGGTGGAAGTTAGTAGGCAGAGATGAGGAGGGAAAATAATCCAGGCATGGGAGCCAACCAGAGAAAATGCTGAGAGCCAAGAAATGGAGTGTCTCATTTGAAAAAGCAAGGAAGTCAGTGTCATTGGATCAGAGTCACTAGAGTTTATTGAGTAGGGGTTGGAGGCTGATTTGGTCAGATTGGGCAAGTTTTGAAGGGAAGATAATGAGTTCTGTTTTGAAATTGTTGAGTTTGAGAAACCGATGAGCTATACTGTTGGAAATGTTCATAAGGTAGCTGGTGAAATAAGACTGGAGATTAGGAAAAAGACTGGGATTGGATATACAGATCTAGGAGTCACCTACATAGATAATATTTGAACCAATGGGAGCTAATAGGTTACTAAGGGAGAAAGTATAGAGGAAAAAGAGAAGAGAACCTAAGACAGAACCTTAAGATACCCACTGTTGAGTGGACATGACCCGGATAAGCAAAGGAGATTGAGAAGGGATAGTGAGATAAGCAGGAAAAGAACTAGGAGAAAATAGTGAAGAGAAAACCTAAGAGGAGAGGATATTGAGAAAGTAATTGAGTCTCCAGACTTGAAGAGAGATCAATAAAGATGAACATAAGAAAACACTGTTACAACTGGCCATTAAAATGTCATTATTAACTATGGAGATGGAACTTTCAATTGAATGATACACTTGAAAATTAAGATTGTCATGTGTTTAGAAATGAGAGGAGAGGAAGTGGAGGCACTGTGTGTAGACTGGTTTTACCAGAAGTTTAGTTAAGAAGAGGAAGAGAGGTACAGATTGAATACTACCTGGAGATGGTCCCATCAAGTGAAGGGTTTTTGAAAACTGAATGTTACTAGAAAAATACAGAAATACATCAATTCAAAATAAGAAGCAACGTAAAAATAGAATCAAGTATATTTAACCCAACCTGGGGAACAAAATTACTAGACAATAGAGACAATTAGAGAAAAGTGCTATTTTAAAAAATCATACCTTTCAGCATGAAGTATAATGAATTCTAATTATGTCAATGATCTAAATATTTTCAAACTATTTCAATAACAAAAGAATAATATTTTTCAGTTATTGAGATGAAGGACATTTCTATTAAGCAAATGAAATTTTTGGAGACAAAACCTATGGCTATCAAGCAAATGGAACTATCAGAGATCAAATCTATCACTTTGATTACATAACAATAAAAGGATTTGCACAATAAAAGCATTTCTGAAATTAAAAGAAAAAAGATTTGGAGAAAATACTTGAAAGTAATGTATCATAGAAGAACTGACATCCAGAATCTGTAAAGGACATATCAATAAGAAGCATAGTTACTTCCCAATATAGAAATGATCAAAGACATGAACAATTTTCAAATGAGAAAACTATTTATAAACATGTAAACAAATGTTCAAATTCTTTAACATGCAAGCCAAGAGAACCTTAAGGTACCACCCCTCTAAATTGGAAAAGGGGGAAAAGGATTTAGTTCAGTGTTGGTAAGGCTAAGGGAGAAGAAGCATGTTATTATTTTATTGTTGACTTTATAACATTTGGGGAAAATAATATGGCAGTACAAAAGAGTCACAAAACTCATAAGCTCCCTTTGAACCATTGATTCCAGCATTAAGACTATCATAAATGTACTGGGAACTATAATACATTTTTCTCTGCCCGTTAGAGCAATGTCAAGGGAGTTTTGGGTTTTTTATCCCCCTCCCCAGTAATTACCTCTAAAAATGATAGCTCACGCTTATATGAAGCTTTAATATTTACTAAATGCTCTCCTCATAAGAACCCCATGGAGTAGGTAGTTCAAATATTATTACCTCTATGTTGTAGAAATTGAGGTTCTGGGAGATTGTGTCTAAACTATAGTCATACGTAGATTCAAAACCCAAGTATTCTTACTACAAGATAGCCCTATACAATAACCCTGTCCAGTTCACCCCATGCAGATTAGTGAAACACAGACTTTCTGAAAAGATCATATCAACTCTGAAACTCACACCTCTCTCAGTACCACCTGCCTCCTGCGTCCCTCCCTCCTTCTGATTGGAGAGCGAACATCAGAAAGCTCCTTCCAAATCCCCCTTTCCCAGGGCAGCCATCTCATCATTTCCCAGCTGCCTGCAGGACTTCCTCATGTCCATATTCCTCTTTCTTCTCCCCCACTTTTCAACTTTTTATGTGTTATCTACCCCCATTATAATGTGAACTCCTAGAGGGCCTTTCTTTGTATCCTCAGCAGTTCCCACAGTACTCAGTATGTAGTAGGTATTTGGTTGGTTGGTTGTTGTCCTTCATCTTCACAGAAGACCAAAATGACATCACTATTGTAAAGTGAAACTTCAGTGTGTCCGATTGTGGCTGATCAGACCAATTCGAGCTCAGAATGCTCTTCCCAGGTTGGGCACAGATAGTCCGTATGAATATTTGGGGTGGATATCCCAAATTTGCGCATCCTGCATTTACTTTGTGCTGTCTCAGTTCTGCTTTGCTCAGAGCACAGCACCCTTTCTGATGTGCTCACACCATGCTGAACGGTCCTGTGCCAGGGTCTCCCATGTTGCACAGTCAAATCCAAAGTTCTTGAGAGAGACCTTGAGAGTGTCCTTGTATCGTTTCTTCTGGCCACCATGTGATCGCCTGCCCCATGCAAATTCTCCATAAAATTGTCTTTTTGGCAAGCCTACATTTTGCATTCAAATAATGTGGCCAGCCCATTGGAGTTGCACTCTCTGAAGTACAGTTTGAATACTTGACAATTCAGCTTGAGCAAGGACTTCAGCGTCTGGTGCCTTATCCTGCCAAGTGATCCTCAGAATCTTCCTAAGACAATTCAAATGGAAGCAGTTCAGTTTCCTGGCATGGCGCTGGTAGAATGTCCATGTTTCACAAACATATAACAATGAGGTCAGCATAATGGCTCTGTAGACCTTCAATTTGGTAGTCAGTCTAATACCTCTTCTCTCCCAAACTTTTCTTGGGAGCCTCTCAAACACTGAACTAGCTCTGGCAATGCGTGCATCAATCTCATTGTCAATGTGTAAATCCCTGGAAAGTACACCACCAAGGTAAATGAACTTATCCACAGCATTCAGAACTTCTCTATTTGTTGTAACCAATGGTTCCACATATGGATGGTGTGTGTATGTCTGTCCTTTGCTGCTGAAGAAGACCAGGCCATCAGAGAAATAATGATGTGACTTGCACTTGACTTTGTTTTGAGTGAGGGAGGGCTGTGCAAGTCACCAGCCTCAGTTCTCCAGAGTCATCTGAATCCAGTGACCAGATATTCATCAAGATGACCCAGGATGAGGCATTTGGGGTTAAGTGACTTGCCCAAGGTCACACAGCTAGTGAGTATTAAGTGTCTGAGGTGAGATTTGAACTCAAGTCCTCCTGATTCCTGCACTGGTGCTCTATCCACTGCACCACCTAGCTGCTCCCTGATGGTGTGGTGGTGGCTGATGGAGCACCTGTGTTTTCTTGATGTTAATTATTAAGCCAAAATTAGCACAGGCAGTAGAGAATTGATCCATACTTTGTTACATCTCAGCTTCAGAGGTTGTATTAAGTGCACAATCATCTGTAAAGAGAAAATCATGCACCAACACTCCCTCCACTTTGGTCTTGACTTGTAACCTTTTCAAATTGAAGAACTTACCCTCAGTATGGTAGTTGATCTTGATGCCATGTTCATTCTCATTAAAAGCATCTGTCAACACGTTGAGATTTACAAGGTAGGGGGACCATTGCTCATACAAAAGCTGACTAAAATTTTCCATGTTATATGGCAAGAGGAGGTTATCCCCCAGGAATTCAAGGATGCCTCCATTGTCCATCTCTTTAAGGGTAAAGGGAATATATGTCCTACAACAATCACAGGAGGATCTCTCTCTTAGTCATTGCTGGCAAAATTCTTGCTAGAGTCCTCCTTAATAGACTGGTCCTTCACCTGGAAGATGGGCATATGCCTGAGAGCCAGTGTGACTTCAGAAAAGGCTGAAGAACAGTCGATATGGTGTTTGCTGCCCGACAACTCCAGGAAAAATACCAGGAGCAGAACAGAGGTCTGTACACAACGTTTGTGGATCTGACCAAGGCCTTTGACACTGTTAGCCATAAGCTTTCCATAGGCTTATGGAAAGTTATGTCAAATTTGGTTGCCCGGAGAAGTTCATCAATATTGTATGTCAATTTCATGATGGCATGTTTATCTGGGTTTTAGATAGTGGACAATGCTCTCGTGCCTTCCCAGTCACTAATGGAGTGAAACAGGGCTGTGAGCTTGCTCCTATGCTTTTTAGCCTGATGTTTTCAGTAGGTCCTTAATAAATGTTTGTTGACTGACTCAATGAATAAATGGGAGGTGTGCTTCTGCAGAGTTGTGAGATCTGCTAGAGTTTTGGTACCATGGAGTCATCTGACCCAACCTAGTACTGGGATGGAGGCCCACTTGGAAGGTGAAAGGGGAGATGCATTCCTCTTCGTTGGGAATGCTTCCATGAAGCCAGACAGTGATAGAACTGTTGTCTGACCTTTCTTCTCAAAGAGGACTATGATATTAGGGAGGTGGTGCCATGATATGCACTGGCATTGATTTGGATTTAAGCAGGGAGGACTGTGCAAATTCATAGCTTCACTTTTTCCTCCAGAGCCATCTGGATCCTGTAGCAAGATATAGATCTGGAGGACTGGAGATGGCTTAGATGTAACAGGAGACCTTGGTCTTTTTTAAGCTAAGGCCTTTAACAGTTTGATTGAGGCAATGCCCATTCAGTGATTAAGGCTAAGTAAGAAATAAGGTAGAGAATGGTCTCTTTTACCTAGTCAAAAAAAACAAAACAAAACAAATTAGTCTGAGAAGGTCAGACTCTCAGGGCTTCTGGCCCAAACAGAAACAGTTGCTGCTTATATTCATTCTGGGCCAATCAGGACCCAAACAATGACCAAGCGGGGCTTGGCCTGGGGCCTATTTTTGACCAATCAATGAGAGCCAGAGTGATTTGGGTTTAAGGCTGTGAAAAGCTGTTGTTTTTGTTTGTCCTTCATTCTCAAAGAGGACCATGACATCAAGGAGGTGATGCCATGACTTGAAAGTGAATTGGATTTAAGTGAGGGGGGATTCAAATGACCAGCCTCACTTTTTCCTTCAGAGGTATCTGGGTCCAGTGGCAAGATATCCATCAGGACAACTGGAGATGGTCCAGGATGCAGCAGGAGACCTTGGCTTTTTTTAATAGAATTGAGAACAAGGGAGAAATCTAGAAAAAGGCCCCTTGTTTGTCACTACATCAGAAATGGATTCAGAGAAATCCAATTGTTTCTTGCCAAGACAAGGGAGTTCTGAAAATTCTCCTGCAATTAATGACTTGTCATTGGCCTCTGATTGAGACACTGCAAAAAAGGACATCAGGTGCCATCTGCTGGGAGCATCAAAGATCTGCAGGAGTGATGAGATAACTATTTGCCAAGAGCTGCACAAGAGTACGAATGTCATGTTAACATTGGAGAGAACCAGAGACAAGACGAGATGGTGCACAGGATAGCAGAGGAACCACAACAGAAGAGTGATGAGGGCATTGATACTCCTACTGTATGTAGCCCCATCATATTCCAGTGTATCACAGGGTGTCTCCCCACTATCTCTGAACTGGCTGGATTACCCAAATTACATTCATGCTGCCTCCAGGAACAGACTATGACTACATTGCTACAACTCCAAACTCTTGTTCATAGGGGTCCTAGGAATAACCCTGGTGTGTGTTTATGGAGGGAGGTAAGCAAAGGATATACTCCTACTACTTGCTACTGTAGCTACTGAGTTCCCATGGGTGTGCTTACCATGTATACAAAATCAGTCACTATGACATCTTTAACCCTTACATAGGAAATATTTCCTAAATGACAAGATAAAATCAATAATAATGATAATATTTACTCAAAAGAACAGAAAAGCAGGAATAATTGCAGCATTTACTGAATAGACAACAAGAGAAGGAATAATAACATAAACAGTCTATCTATCAGCATAAGTCATACCCTCCCATCATCATACCAAATTCTCCTGGGAGAGTGAGTACATACTTTAAGAAACAAATTATAGAGAAACGTGAGTGGGAAAACCTATGAACCTAAGGAAACTCTTCTCCTTGGACTGAAGATCTCGATGTTTGTGGTCCCTTCAAGAACAACGTATACCACACGAAGCTGCTTCTCTGTTATGTTTTCCTCCTTTTGTTCAAACTTTTCTGCTGGGAGATCCAGAGTCCATGAAGCAGTGACAAATTCTTTGCATTCATGATCACCCCTAAAAGAGTACTGAGAAAAATCATTCTACTGTTTCACCAAAGTTGTGCCAAGCCCCTCAGATCTTTAAGAAGAGATTCTGCTTTGTTCAATCAGCTTTAATTCTCTTCTCATAGCAAAGTCCAGTTCACAGTAACACAAATACAAAGCCTGTCCTTTCTCTCCTGTTTCTTCCTTTCAAACCAGAGAAGGAAGCAGAGGACAACACAGGCACCCCTGACAGATTTCTCATTCTCAGGCAGTAGATAGCATTGGAAAGCAACGATCTCTGATAGCTCTTCACTCAGCAGCAAAATTTAACTCTTTTCCTACGTCAGTAGCGGTGCCAACCTTTTCTCCCTCTTCCAATCAGCAGGTTCCCAGCCAAACAGCTGAAGTATCATCTGGAAGCCTTCTGTGCCTTCTGTTCTCTAGCTTCTTGAAACTCCTCCTGTGATCAGTTTACTCTCCTGCTTCTTCTTCTGTTTATATTTCCATACAGCTTCTTCTTAAAGATTTTTCTCTGACTTCTTAATATCTTCTAAAGCCCTAAGTCAGAACTTCCTGGTGGCCAGTGACTCTTTGAAGTAAAATTCAAGAAATCCGCCTTTCTGTCAGATATATCCCAATTGTGCTGTGGTCCCTAGTTAATTTATAATTTTGTCAGTTATAACCTTTAATACTCTAAAAACTTTCACATGCAAATTAACTTTGTAACAATATCCTGAAGTTATTACTTCCTCCTTCACTACTCTACCTTCAAACAGGTCAATTCGGAACATTCATCTAAAGGTAGCTCTCTACCTGGTCTTCTGAATGTTCTCTCCTCACCATTCTATTTGTGATGCTCTTTCTTCAAAAGTTGGTTTTATCATTTTTCCTTACATTTTTCCTTTTACCCTCTTAGCCACCCAAACTATTCATATATGAAAGGAGAAGCTCCTTGTGTTAGTTGCTATGGACAACTGTAGGGAAGGGAAGCATTAGACTGCACAACCAGTTCAAGAATATGTGGAGGACTCTGGTCATAAACTTGAGCTATCTCTTGAGACTCTGATGAGCCTTAGGAGACGTGCTGAACATGTTGACATCATATGAAAACTTCTGACTCCTGGGTCACATTAGGGATCAGAAATAGCACCTGTTGGAATTCCTACACAGGGCATAACTGGATGTTATTAAGACTGTACAGGACTCTGAGGAATGGTTGGTTGTTTAGAGGCAAATGTTCTTTTCCATGAGCTATGTTATATCACTAGTTTTTTTTCTTTGACTTCTGAATAAACTTGTTCATTCTTTAAACCTTGTGAGCCTGTGAGGTAAGTTGAAGAAAATGCATTAAGTGATGCTGGATAGTAAAGTAACCACACTATCTGGGTGAGGGCAATAGACCAGAAAAGTAAGAAATTCTCTGAAGTATACCTGGACCCTTAACATTACATGAAAGTCTCTGACTCCCAGCTCACATAAAAGAGATTATAAAAAGGAAAAAAGGACCTATCCCACATAAACCAATTTCAGAGCTGTTTTATATATGATAGGAAAGCTTGGGAAATAATGCATATGTCCAACAGTTGGAGAGTGACTGAATAATTTATGCTGGTTTTTGTTCTTTGTTCTCAAAGAGGACCAGAATAAAATCACTATGTTGGGGTCAAGGTACAGTGTGTTCAGCTGTGACCGATCAGACCAATATAAGCTCAGAAAGTTCTACCACAGATTGGGCACAAATGGTCCATATGACCATTTGAAGTGGAGATGTTTTTAAATTGGTGCATCTCACATTTCCTTTGAGCTACTGCAATTCTTGTTTGTCATAGAGTTCAATGCCCTCTTTGATACAGGCACACCATGCTGGGCACTGTGCCAGTGTCTCCCATGTATCACAATTGATTCCAAAGCTCTTCAGGGAGATCTTAAGAGTGTCCTTGTATTGCTTCTTCTAACTTCCATGTGAGTGCTTGTCTTATGTGAATTCTGTGTAAAATAGTCACTCAGGCAAATATACTTTTGGCATTCAAAAATGTGGCTAACCTGTCGGAATTGTACTCTATGCAGTACAATTTGAATACTTGGAAGTTCAGCTCAGAAAAGGATCTCAGTTTCTGGTACTTTATTTTCCCAAGTGATCTTCAGAATCTTTCTAAGATAATTCAAATGGAAGTGATTCAGTTTCTTGGCATGGCAATGGTAGACTGTTCAGGTATCACAGGCATATAACAATGAGGTCAGCACACTGCCTCTGTAGACCTTCAGTGTGGCAGGCAGTCTAATACTTCTCTCCCATACTTTCCTTTGGAATCTCCCAAACATGGACCTAGATTTGGTAATGTGTGCATCAACTTCACCATCTATGTCTACATCCCTGGAAAGAATACTGCCACAGTAAGTGAACTTATCCACAGCTTTCAAAATTTCTCCATTTGTTGTTACTGATGGTTCCCCATATGGATGGTGTGGTGCTGACTGGTGAAGAACCTTTGTTTTCTTGGCACTAATTGTTTGGGTAAAGTTAGCACAAGCAGCAGAGAATCAATCCACACTTTGTTACATCTCAGCCTCAGAAGTTGCATTGAGTGCAGTTATCTGTACAAAATGTTATGCACCAATTCTTTTTCCACTTTAGTCTTAGCTTATAGTATTTTCAAGTTAAATAATTTACTCTCAGTGCGGTAGTTGACCTTTATGTGGTTTTTATCCTTATTGAAGGAGTCTGACAACATCACAGAAAATATTATGGTAGCAAGCATATAGCCCTGTTTTATTCCGTTGGTGACTGGGAAAGAGTGAGAGCATTGTCCATTATCTAGAACACAGACAAGCATACCATTATGAAACTGATATACAAAACTGATGACTTCTCCAGGCAACCATATTTTGCCAGGATTTTTCACAAGACCTCACAACTGACAGTATCAAAGGCTTTGGTCAGATCAAGAAATGTTGTGTACAGACATTACTTCTGCTTCTAACAATTTTCCTAGAGTTGTCAAGCAGCAAACACAATCATTCCTCAGCCTTTTCTGAAATTCCATTGGTTTTGGGGGTAGATGATCATCTTTCTGGTGAAGGATCAGTCTATTAAGGGGAACTCGGGCAAGACTCTTGCCAGCAGTTACTAAGAGAGATATCCCTCTGTGATTGTTCCAGGACAACCTATTTTCCTTTCTTTTATTGAGATGGACAATGGAAGTATTCTTGAATTCCTGAGAGATAATCTCCTCTTCCCATATAACCCAGAAAATTTCAGTCAGATTTTATATGAACAGCGAACCTCTGCTTTGTAAGTCTTAGCTTGGATAGAATCAGCAACACTTTGTCACTTGAGAGGAACCTAAGGGTGTTCAAAACTGCATCTTCATTTGGAAGGTCAGCTAGAGAAGAATGGCCTTCCACCTGAGGTATACTGGTCAATGACTTGATCACTGATTGAGAATACTGAGAACATTTTGTTAAGAACACTGTGGAAATGTCCAGCCCATCTCTCTAGGAACATGTCCTTGTCATGAATTAATGTGGCTCCATCAGCACTGATGCATCATAGGTCTTTGGTCCATATAGCCTTCAGGATATCGTAAAGTACTTTGGATTGTTACTATCAGTGTAAAACTGAATTTCACCTGCCTTCATACTGAGAAAAGAATCCTGCATCTCTCTAAGCTTTGTTTGTACTTTGCTTTTCATGAAGTTAAATACTGCTTTCTTAGACACTGATGAACTATCCTGCTGGTAGACCCTGTGGAGGTCTTGTTTTTTTCATTTAGTAGCTTCTGAATTTCCCTATCACTTTTGTCAAACCAATCTTGATGTTTATTAGTGTTCTGGTCCTAATGAGTAAAAGTGGTGCCATATACCAAATCTCTGAAAGCTCTCCACTCCTTTTCTTCTTGACTGTGGCCAACCATGTGTTGACTCAGCTTTCCCTTCAAGTTAGCAACAAACTTTTCCCATTCAGAGAAGCTCTCTAATCTGTTGACATTGTCTTCTAGTAATTGTGCCTTGGGGCCACTGCTTTTGTTGAATGCAAATGTTTAACTTGAAGAGAATAAGTCTGTGATTGGTGTAGCAGTCTGTGCCATACATCATCTTTGTCACTCTCACACCCTGTCTCTTCTCCTTACAATGACATAATCTATTTAATAGTAGTAAGTGTCTGAGACCAGATTTTAACTTAGGAAGATGAGTCTTTCTGACTCCAAAGCCTGGCACTCTATCCACTGAGCCACCTAGCTACCCCTGAATGTGTGTAATAAATACAAAGCAACATGAAAGGAAATTATACTAGCTGCTGAAGAGATCAGGAAAAAATTTGTATAAAACATGTACTTTGAACAGAGTTTTAAAGAAAATCTGGGATATGAGATGATGATAGTCTGAATTATGTTTGTATGGGCCAAGGAAAGGGCAGAAGCAAAAGATTCTGTTCTAGTAGAAATAATATTTGGCAACTGAGGTGAGTGAAAATGAGGAGTCCATGGCAACATTTTTAATGCATTCTTGCATTCTATACTAGGTATATTTATATAATTATTTATTTTTATTGAGAATGGTTGTTTGTAATTTTAAAAAAATTTAAAATAGAAGGAAGTGGTTGAACTAGATAAATTCTAAGGTCCCTCTTCCTAAATACTGTGCTCCTGTGGATGCTGTTTGTAGGAGTTTATGGGAAAATATCAAAAGCTGGTGTTGATAAACCACTCTGAGGCAAGGCTTTCCTAGTTTAAATCCCAGCTCAATCACAGAGTCTATTTGAAATAATAAGGATTAATAGGATGTAATGGTAATTTAAATGGGAAGATCTTTCCCATTCGTTAATAGGCCTATGTGACCTGCTTAAGTCACATGGAACAGGAAGGGGTAAAGCAGGAGGGATAGAGCAGGAAGGGAGGAACAGGGAGAGGTGGAGCTAAAGCAGAACTGAGAGTAAGTTAGTCAGACAGAAAGCAGAACTGGGAAAGGCAGCTGGTTAGCATGAATAAGAGAGCTTGTTTGTGATTTGTTTAAGGGAGCTGGTTTGTGGGAAGTCTAACAGAGGGAAGGCTTAGGGAGGGTATTGCCCTCTGCATTGTTCTTGTGTATAGATTTCTTTGTTACTATGGTAGATTTGGCTTTCTGATATGGGGATTTGACTTTCTGGTGTCAGAATAAATGTTTTGGTTCTGTCTTCCATGTAGAGAGTCTGTTGTATTTCGTGATTCAGAATTGTGCCAGCATATTCATGGTCACTGTAGGCTCTGTGAATATCACATTGGCACTACAAATGGTAACAAGGATGGGACTTTGAAATATCAGACCTCTATTTGGAGGCAAAAAGGCTTTAGAGAAAGAAGTGAATATCCCAGGAGGGGAGGATTTGCTTTATTAGTCCCTGGTGAGAGAATGGGCTAAAAGCACAGGGCTCTGTGAAAACTGGGAACTGAAGGGGGGAACCTAGAGATTTAGCAAGGAATACCAATAAAACCAGGGAAAGAACTGGCTGGAGTGTGTATTGGGGATGTATTGATTTGGGGATCGTATTGCCCTCGGCATTGCTATTGTGTATAGATTTCTTATTACTATGATGGATTTGGTTTTCTGGTCTTGGAATTTGTCTTTCTAGAGTCTGAATAAATGTTTTGGTTCTGTCTTCCATGTGCAGAATCTGTTGTATTTTGCAATTCAAAATTGTGCCAGCATATTCATGACTGCCATAGGCGCTGTGAATATTGCATTGGCACTATGTAGGGCCACAAATAAGGCAGGGAAGATGTTCATCAAAGGAAGTCTGTGGTTACTCACTAGGAGTCAGTCTGCATGAAATACAAGGAAGGCCAAGAAGGGATCAGGCAATCAGTGTCAGGCAACCAGCCAAGCAGAGTCCTAGAACCACAGGAGACTCTGAGTCAGCTCATTTCTCTGGAGAATACAATCACAGGATGGATCTTATATGCTCAAAGACTGGGGGAGCTGCCTTCCTTCTGAAATCTCTGTTACGGGTGCCAGACTAATGAGCTTTAGCTGACTCTTAACTAGGAAGCTCTCTAGACACAACACAAATGTGACACTGATTCATTTCCCTTCTAATTCTTGATCTTATACAGCATCTATGGCCTCATACAGGTAAATATTCAATTCAACACAGAAAGAGAAGTGCGAAACTGAAAAATAACCTCAGAAGGAGGCAATGACTTCATTACAAAGTTTACGGTAGAGATAGAAAGCAAAGTCCTCCATTTTTGTGACATATATATCAGAAAACAAGTTTCAAAGTGTTTAGAGAAAAGACAAGCAGGATTCCACGGCTTATTATCTTGATGGAGAAGTTAGCTCCAAATTTCTCCCTCAAGAAAGAAATTCTGATAGCACAGCAATAATAGCTAGACTTTTGATAGAACTTGAAAGATTGCAAAGCACTTTACAGACAGTATTTCATTTGAGTCTTGGAACAACCCTCTGAAAGCAGATGCTATTACCATGTTCATTTTACAGATAAGAAAACTAAGGCTCTGAGAGTTAAGTGATTTACCCAGGGTCACATAGCTAGGAGGTATCTGAGATAAGATTTGAGCTCAGGTCTTCCTGACTCGAAGAGGAAGCTAGATGTCCCAGTGGACAGTGTCTGTCCACTGTGAAAGAAGAGCTGAGTTCAGATCTGGTCACAGTTATTAGCTGTGTGACCCTGGGAAAGTCATTTTAATCTCTGTCTGTCTCAGTTTCCTCAACTACAAAATGGGGATCATAAAATCCAATAGTACCAAAACAAACAACAAATACTACAGGGTTGCTGTGAGGATCAAATGACATAATATTCATAAAGAACTTCACACAGTGACTGGCACATAGTAGATGCTTAATAAATACCTACTCCCTTTTTAAACTTTCCCTTCCTCTGTCTCTATCCCTTAAATCACCTAGTTGCCACAAAATGTGATTAATCTTAGGAGGGAAAAATTATATGGATATACAAGGAATTTATTGAGAAACTCAAGTTTTAAAAAAGATATGGATAGAAGATAGAAATAAGGCAAGTGCTCTAAGTCACGATTGATTAGAGAAATGCAAATTAAAACAGCTCTGAGGTACCATATCATACCTATCAGCTTGGCTAACATGACAAAATGGAAAATGATAAATGTTGGAAAAGATGTGAGAAAGCTGGAACACTAACGCATTGTTGGTGGAGTTGTGAACTGATATAACCATTCTGGAGAGCAATTTGAAATTATGCACAAAGGGCTATACAATTGTACATACCCTTTGACCTAGCAATACCACTTCTAGGTCTGTATCCCAAAGAGATCCTTACAAATGGGAAAAGAATTCACATGTACAAAAGATATTTATTTGTGGTGGCCAAGAATTGGAAATTGAGAGGATGTCTATTAATTGGGTAATGGCTGAACAAGTTGTGGTTTATGAATATAATGGAATACTATTATGCTATAAGAAATGATGAGCAGGCAGACTTCAAAAAAGCCTGAAAGACTTGAATGAACTGATGCTGAGTGAAATGAGCAGAAACAGGAGCACATTGTACACAATAAAAACCATATTATGCGATGACTAACTTTGATAGGCCTATCTCTTCTTAGCAATGCAAGGATCAAAGAAAACTCGAAAGGACTCATGATGGAAACATGCTGTCCACAACCAGAAAAGAGAACTATAGAATCTGAATGCAGATCAAAGCATACTATTTGCTCTCCCTCTCTTTTCTTTCTCATGGTTTCTCCCATTGGTTCTAATTCTTCTTTACAAGATGACTAATGTGAAAATAGGTTTAATATGGATGTATATGATGAGCCTGTATCAAATTGTACACCATCTTGGGGTGAGTGGAAGGGAAAGATGGGGAGATAATTTGGAACTCAAAATCTTACGGCAGTGATTGCTGAAAACTAAAAATAAACATTTTTTAAAAAGAAATAAGACAAGCAATTGAGGATGAATACAATAGAGAGAACTGTATAAAGCCTACTAAAGCCCCAAATGAATTGAGGCTAGTCATGACTGTTAAGTGCAAGGTTGTTAACAGAGAACAGCAAATACACAAGACTGTCATATATAATTTTGTTCAATCATTTTTGACTGTCTGACCCTTCATGACCCCAATTGGGATCTTCTTTGTAAAGACACTGAAGCAGTTTGCCATTTCTTTCTCTAGCTCATTTTACAGATGAGAAAACTGAGACAAACAGAGTTAAGTGACTTGCCCAGGGTCACACCACTAGTAAGTATCTTTGGCTAGATTTGGATTCAGGAAGATGAGTCTTCCTGACTCCAGGCTGGGTGCTCTATCCACTGTACAACCTGGCTGCCCTGCTAAGTATATAAAGGAAAGTAATGTGAAATCAGTCTGGAAAGATCAGAACCAGATTTTGAAGGGTTTTTAATTCCACACAGAAGCATTTGTATTTTATCCTAGAGAAAAAAGAGCACTATAAGAGATTTCAGTCCAAGTTGTCATTGACTCAAGTAATGATAACTATCCTTGGGGACCAGTAATTCAATCGTTGTTCCAAGTCCACCTAACTGGCTTGTGAAGGAGAATCATATGTAGTAAATCTGACAAGGTAGGCTGGAGCCAGACTGTGAAAGGCTTTACATGCCTGTGAATTTTGTTCTACAGGCAATAGAGGACCATTGGAGATGTCTGACCAAGGGAGGTACGTGGTCAGACCTGCCTGTGAGTCATATAACACTGTAGATAACAGATTGGAGAGGGGAGAGAATGGAGGCCAAGGGACCAACTAAGAAATTATTACTTTGAAAAACTTAGGAACTCAGATCAACATGATGACCAGTCACCATTCCAGATAACTCCAGCTGAAACATGCCACCCACTTAGTGATAGAGAGGTTATGGACTCAGATTATAAGGTGAAACACAGGGTTTCATTGTTTTTTGGATGTGACCAATGCAGGAATTTATTTTGGTAGACTATATGTGTTTGTGTCTGGGGCTTTGTTTTTCTTGGTTTTCTATTGGGGGAAAGCATGGGAGGCAGAAAACACAAATCTGAAAATCAAGTTTGATTTTTTAAAAATGTTTTAAAAAGAAAAAAATGGTCATTGTAAAAGTCTTGTTGTGAGGTGAGGGGCACTCCGGCATCAAAAGCTTCCAGGAAGACTTAAGTAGTAAGAGATAATTTGCAATTTCCTTTGTATCCTGATACAGACAGGAACTTCCCAGCTTTTCTCACTGTCTCAATACCCTTTGCCATTGTTGGCTGGTGACCACATATCCCAGTCACTAGAACAGAGGTTCTTAACCCTGGTTTCTTGCCTCCATCCCTGAAGTCTGTGAATAGATTTCAGGAAATCCAAGAATTTGGATGGGAAAATAATTCCATCTTTATTTTCCCTAATCTCTAACTAAAATGTAGCATTTCCTTCAACTATTGAAAAACATTCTGAGAAGGGATCCATAGGCTTTACCAGACTGCAAAAGGGGTCCAGGATACAAAAAAAGGCTTAAGAATCCTTGCTTCTAGAGACAAAAGGGGAGAGGAGGTCTTGTCCAGGGGGATGATGTACTCCTTGTGGGCTCCTAGAGAAATCAAACAACACTAGGTTATTAAGTTTTGTCTCTGCCATTATTTCCAAAATGTTTGATGTGGAGCACTGAGCCTTTATCAAGGACAAAGTCAGCCAGGCCATGCTGGAAGGACAGGAGAGAGAACAGCCTAGAAAGATAAAGAGAAAGCTTATTTTATCACTGGGGGAAGGGAGGGAAATAATTTGTTGCCCAGGATTCCAGTCTATGAAGTTCAGTTTCTAAAGCAACACAGGTTGTCTTATATAAATGAAATAATCTTGGGCCTGGAGTGAGAAGACTTGAATTCTAATGTTGCTCTTCCACTGATGCCTTAAGTGACCTTGGACAAAAAAAAACCCCTTCCCTCTTTGGATAATTACTTCTATATAATAAAGTGTCAGGCCTAGCTGCTCTCCAAGTTTTCTTCTAGCTCTGACAGTCTGCATTCTGGCTTTGACATTCTATATTTTATGATGATAAAGTGCCTTCCAACACTCCAGGGATAAATGTGAAGTCCTAAGCTTGGTTCCAATAAATCAACTTCACTCTGACAGGATGGAGGAGGAACATAGTTAGACAACAGCTCATGTGGAAAAAGACCAAGGGGAAGGGGACAGAAGGGGTGGGGGGAGGAGGAGTGAGGTTGGTGGATTGCCCACTCAATATGAGTCAGTAATGTGATATAGCAGCCAAAAAGCTGATGCTATCCTAAGCTGCTTTAATAGAGGCATTGTGTCCAAAACAAGGGAAATGATAGATGATCCTACCGTCCTTTGCCCAAGTTAGTCCATATTTAAAGTACTGTGTTTCATTCTGGACACTTCATTTTAAGAAGGTTCTCCATTGACAAGCTACAGAATGCCTAGCAGGAGTGGGGAACCTGTGTCCTCAAGGCCATATGTGGACCTCCAGGTCCTCAAGTGTGACCCTTTAAGTTTGGATTCTGTCAAAGGGCCAAACTTGAGGACCTAGATGGCCACATGTGGCCTTGAGAACACAGGTTCTTCTCCCCTCTTACTCCCTGGAGGATAAGAAAAGAGTGCTAAAGTCACTAGAGACCACATTATGTGAGAAACTGGTTATAAGAGAATATTTAAGGGGAAAATGATAATTCCATTCTGCTTGGACCTAGAGATCAGAACTAGTAACAATGAATGAAAACATGGACCGGTCTCTGCATGGCTTCTTCTGACCACAGATACTCTGGAGAGAATATAAAGAAATTCAGAAGATATTGTCAGGTTGTATTTTGTGACCCCGTGCTTGTGTTCTTTTATAATAAGGACCTGGGTAACTTCTAGCACATAAACATCTCCCAGGGTCTCTACGCAACTTAGGAGCACAGACACAGGTACACATGAAAAGACAACCCAGTAAAGCATCTCCCCGGAGTCATACCACTCTTCTGCAATGAATTCTCATGTGACTGTCTTACTCTACTTATTGCCAATGAGGTGAATTCAACAGACAGAGCTGGGCATTCATTTGCTAAGTTCACTGTTGTTGTTTACCCTTTATTCTGGAGGGACTTGTGCCATGCCAGGATAACACAGCAGTTCCCGATTAGTCCCCAGGGAAAAGGTTAGGGAGAATTAGCCAAAGATAACCAGTCAGTTAGAGAGTCAAGAGCATGACCTCCTATTCAGACAATAAAGCTGTACAAATGGCTCCATTCCCTCCCCATCCCAACCCCTTTCCTTTGAACACTTTGCCTTTGGGATTCTTTCCCAGTTCCCTCTCCCTTGGATTTCCTGCAAGTGGGGAGGAAACTTTCCTTTCCCTTCTTACTCTAGTGACCTGGTTGATTCACTGTTGGGCTGGAACCCAGAGATTGTTCCTCCCTGAGCTCAGATATTAGCAAATTCTGGTATGGATATGGTTCTCTGAATCCCATCAGGACCTATTATTACAAACTAGCTGTTCTAAGTCATTCACTCAAAGAAAGGCCTATCTAGAAGATCTCTTGTGGGGTGAGAGAAGGGAATGAAAACTAGATTGAGAGTAAGACAACCTCCAGCCCTTAATATTTTCTGACTGGTAAACTCTGGACAAACCCATTGATTTGCCCGTCTTGATCTCAGTTTCCTCATCCAGACCAGAAAATACTTTGGTTAACTTACCTCACAGGGCTGCTGTGAAGAAGTCTTTGTAAAACTCTAGAGACATGTGAATTATTGCTGTTGCTGTTGCTGTCATGGTTACAGAATAAGAGCCTGGAGCTAATTCTTTAAGCCTGTATATAGGAACATGGGCTCATAGAGTTAGAACTAGAAGGAATCTCCAGGGTCATGTAGCCCAACTTCTTCATTTTACAAATAAGGAGATTAAGGCTCAGAGCAGACAGTCAATAAACATTTATTAAGTACCTACATCAGGCCATGTTGGAAGAACCTATAAAGAGAAAGAGAAAATTTATTTTTATTTCATTGTTTGGAGGGGAGGAGTGGGGGACACACAATAAGTTGTTACCCAGGACCCTCACCTATGGAACTCAGTTTCTGAAGCACCAAAGGTCATCTGGTAGAACTGAAAGTTCCTGGACCTGCTAGGGATACAAAAACAGGGGGAAAAGCTTTTCCCTGTTCTCAAAGAACTAACAGTTTAATGAGGGAGACAAGATTCAAACAACTACATACAAACAAGCTAAAGAGAGGGCACATGGGAAATAATCAACAGAGGGAAGGCTCTAGAATTAGAGAGATTAGGAAAGGCTTCCTGGACAAGGTGGAAATTTAGCTTGGGGAAGCTGGGGAAGCCAGGAGACTGAGGTGAGGAAGGAGAACTTTCCAAGCATGGGGGACAGCCAGTGAAAATGCCCAGAGTTGGAAGATCTTGTCTAAGGAACAGCCAGGAGGCCAGCGTCATTGGATTACAAAGTACATTGAGGTGAGAAGTAGAAAGGGTGAGAAGACTGGACAGGTAGCAGTGGTAAAGGGTTTTGAAGACAAAACAAAGGATTTTTGTCTTTATACCAGAAGCAATAGGAGTCATTGGAGCTTATTGAGTGGGGGTATGACATGTTCAGAACTGAGCTTTGGGCTGACCACTTTGGTAGCTGAGTGGAGAATGGACTAGAGGGAGAAGAGATGTGGGGCAGAAGCAGAATTTTAACTCGTGTTTTCCCATGGGCAGGCAGACACACACACTTTTTCCATTTCTTTCTGCCAAGCAATTTGTTTTATTGCTTTCAAGAAGCCTTCTTTGACTTAACCGTTTTAAGTGTACAAGTGAAGGCACTAGTACATCTCTCTGCCTTGCTTTAAAGCCATGATATAGCTGGATTATGTTGCATTTTCTGCTGTCTTTCTGTTCTTGTTTGACTTTTATCTTCACTAAGTTCCTTTTCAAGTGTTCCCATGCCAGGCTTCTTGCCTCCCAGATCATTCAAATAATTTTGGAGCTTGGATTAGAATCCAGGATTTCTGAAACCAGAGCAAGTGCTTACTCTACTCTAGCATACAGGCTTGGCCCTTAGGGGCAGGCTGAAGGCTGAAAGAATTATTATCTGTGTCTGAATCACTTCTGAATTCACATAGAGTGAATGTCTGAAATTTATTCTCCCTAAATCAAGAGTATATTTCAGACCTGACTTTCTTCTTTTCTCTACCACAAATTCCAGTGAGGAATGCTTACTACCCCCTCAAGGTTCCCATCATCTCCTTTCAGCAACCAATTCCTCCTTTTTGGTGACACTTGGGGTCAAAAGAGACTTTCTCATTATTTCCTCTACTTTCTGAATGATAAAATTGTGATTAAGGCAAGTCAAGAAGTTATTAGCTGCTTTGCTTTGGCAGAGAATGGGGAGAAAGGGAGAGAGACGAGGAGGAGGGGACAGAGAGAGCAGGGAGAAGAAGAGAGGAAGAGAGAGAGGCAGAAATAGAGACAGAGAGACAGACAGAAAGAGACGCAGAGAGAGAGAGAGACAGAGAAAGAGAGGGATGGAGAGGGTGGAGAGACAGAGTCTAAATAATTTACACCCTCCATCACTACTGTATCATGCCTATGGGGCAGGCTTGTGATCTGTTTCCCGAACTCCTTATTTCTTTCTTCTTCTTGTCCAGGTGGTTTGTAATATACTGTGGTAGAAAACTTGCCTCTTTTTCTTCTTCCATTGATCTTCATCTAAATGCCCTCTAAAATGTTTCCCCAAGGTGGTTCATGGATTACCTCACTTAACTATTGTAATGTTAATTATGAGAGTGAAAGATCTTCCCCACCCATTAATGGGCTTGTCCATTAAGGGAGATTTGTTTTGTAGGAAGGTCCACATCTTTTGTTAATTTCTAATGAGGCCCTGGTTTTCAAAGGATGTGATGTTCTCTGGCTCTGAAAAGTGTGTGTGTGTGTGTGTGTGAGAGACAGTTGGATCTGTCTGTTGATCTGTGATGTATGTATTACTTATGGTCAGACAGTTGGGAGCCCTGTCTGTTGATCTTTATTTCTCTGTATTTTCTCTGAAGTTCAGGGTGCTGACTTTTTCCCCTGAACTAAGTGAATGATACATGTGCTTGATTAAAGTAGATTGTTGACCCCACAAAAGTTGCTTTACTTTTAGAAAAGCATATCTGAGAACCTGTATAGCAGACCCTCCTCTGTGTGTTGGGGTCCTTGCTGTTACAACTATACTTCCTTAATACATAATATTTCTATGGACTCTTAACCAAAAAAAGATTAGAAATAACAAAGTACTCAAGAGATAAATATTATCATATGAAATTGAACCAATTTTACACAAACATTATTAATGTCATGAGGACAAGAATGAAAATCAATGACTGCGTAAAAAAAATAGAATCAAAGACCTCTGATAAGGGTCTGATATTTGAGATGTATATAGGAAACTAACACAAATGTATATGACCAAAAGCTATTTCCTTAATGGATAACTGTTCAAAAGAGATGAATTTCTCAAAAGACAATTACAAACTATGCACAATCATATAAAAGAGTGTTCCTAATTACTAATAATAAAATGCAAATCAAAACAATTCTGAGGTTTTATCTCATACCCAGAAAATTAGCAAAGATGTAAAATATAGTACAAGTACAAATTAGAGGTGCTGCAGGAAGACAGGTACACTAATACACTATTGATGGAACTATGAATTGGTCCAGCCATTCTATAAGGCAATTCTGAATTATGCTTAAAATAGAATACAATTTTCATAGCCATTTACCTAAAGATCCCACTATAGCCATATATTCAAAAGAGGGCAAAGATTGAAAGAAGTTTTCATCTATCTATTTAATCTATCTATCAAAATTTCATAGTAGTCCTTTTTGTAGAATCAAAGAAGTGGGAACAAAGTAAGTGTCCGTTGACAGAGGAATAGCTAAACAAATTTTATGCTTAAATGCAATGGACATAAGAAGAATTTAGAGAAACATAGAAAGATATATATACTGGTATGGAATCAAGTAAGAAGAACCAATAAAATAATATATAAAATGACTCCAACAATGTTTATGAAAGTTCAGTGAGATGAGACTGAATGCTATAAAATCAAAACGTCCAAGTTTGGCCCCAGAGAAGAGTTGAGCAAATATATTTCCCTCTCTTCCTTTCAGAGGAAGGTCCTTCACATATGGAATGTCAAATATACTGTAGGATTTGTTGATGGTTTGATTGATTTTGCTGAACTTTTTTTTCCTCTTTTTTCTTTTATCATCTCTGGTGCAAGGTAAAAATTTACTGAGTATAGGAGGGGGAGATTTAGAATGAAAGATGAATGTGATCAAAAACAAAATATATCAGTAAAAATAAGCAATATATGCACAACGTTACCCCATTTCCAACTTCTATTACCTACCATGTTTCCTTTTACTATCATACAGAACTACATTCCAGTCATAAGTCTCATTCCACCAAAACCTAATGATACCAATAAGGCCAAATTTGCTTTCTTGTTTTGGAGCTTCTGGTTCCTTGTTTGTTGTGTAGACATTGAATATTTGTGTATAAATACGTGAGGTCATGAGTTTTACTGCTGGCTCCTATGTTTTTTTCTTTTTTCTCAATTAAATATTAACACAGGAGCTTTTACAAAGGAATAATTGCTTCAAAGTGTGTAATCAAAAATATACAAACTTATTCCCCTCAATACATGGAAGGAATAATCCTCTTCCTTCTTGCACCACCTCAGTCTCTGGGGAATGGAAGAGGACTGGGTTCATAGCTTAGTTTGGTTTCCATAGAGCACAATCCCAATTCCAAGTCCAAAATCTGCATTGTGCTTGAGTCCTAGGCACCTTGACTTCTCAGGGCTTCCATGTTGGGTTGCAATTCTGGCTCCAAGATTGTCATGCCTCAGACTCCCAGGTCTCATAGGGATCAACTCCAGCACTTGAAACTGAGGACAAAGAATACAGAACAAGGAATGAAAATAAAACAATACAAGACCCATTTCTTAGAGTTCAAGTAAAAGATAGGGAGCAGGGGAAGCCAAGTCCTTCTGCCTCACTAATTCAGTTCATAGTACCCATACTAGACTCCAGAGATAGCAGTAGCTGAAAAGAATGCAGCTAAATGATGGCAGAAAAGAGGAGTGACTGGCTTTGTCTCAATAGTTTTAAAGACATAGGTAAGCAATCAATGGTGGTTACTCCCACTCACATGGTAAGGGACATAGAGACCTTCATGGAAGGCATTCTGGGCATGCTCCAAAGGCCATTAAAGGGCTCCTCACATGTTACCAAACTGCCCTGGGTTACATGAGCATTTATTTTCTCTCCTTCCTCCCTCCCTCCACCTTCTCCCCCCCAAAGAAAAAGAAACCCTTTATAACAAATATGAATAATCAAACAAAACAAATTCCTACACTGGACTTTGTCTCCTTTGATCTTCTGGAACTGTCTCCCTCTCCATCTCTGGCTCCTGGCTTCCCTGGCATCCTTCATGTCTCAGCTAAAATCCTACCTGTTACAGGAAAACTTTTCTGACCCCCATAATTCTAGTGCCCTTCCTCTTTTGATTATTCCAATTTATCTTCTCTATAGCTTGTTTGTACGTAGTTGTTTAAACTGTGAATTCCTTGAGGGTTTTCTTGATTGAGAGCAAGGGTTGTCTTTTTCCTTTCTTTTTATCCCTAGCACTTAGCACAGTGCCTAACAGGGGTTAGGAACATGTGACCTCAAGGTTGCAGGTTCCCCATCCCGACTAACACATAGTAGAAACTTAATAAATGTTCACTGGTATCTTAAGTGCTATTCCTCTTTTATCTATTTAGCAACTTTTTATGGCCTCTACCTTTGGTAGATACACATAAGCAATATTTTTCCTCTCCCCATCTGTTTATTTTAAGGGCCTTTTGATTAGGTTTGCAAGAAAATAAACAAATATATTGTTACCACTTTTTCCTAAGTGAACTCCATTCCTGGCCAATAGACTGACACTCCTATATTTTAAGCCTTGGTCTATCAATTTTATAAAGAAGCTCATACTATTTTCTCAGAAAAGATGGAGAGCTGTAACCTAGAAGAAATGGATTCATAACTAGACGAAGGACCAGACCCAACAAGTAATCAGTAATGATTCCGTGTTAATTTGAAAGGTCTCCCAGTGGAGTACCTCAGGGATTTGTGCTTGGCACTAAGCTATTTAATATTTGCATAATAATGTTAGATAAAGGCATTTATGCTATGCTTATCAAATTTTCAAATGGTGGGTTTTTTAAAACTATTTTTTCTTTGTTACAAAAGAGGGTTTGATGTTAGGTGGCAACAATATATAAGGAAATAACTACAGTGTAAAAACATGCAAAAGACAGCAATAAACTCTTTTTTAATTGCATGTGACACAAAGCTGGGAGGGTTTCTTAATACGCTACTTAACAATCGGGATCCAGAAATATCTTGACCGGTTAGAAGAATGAATTGAATCTAATAAGATATAATATTATAAGGGCAAAAGTCTTATATTTGAGTTAAATAATGGAAATCACAAATACACCATAGGAGGAGCATCATTAGACAGCAATTCCTCTAAAAAGATATTTGTAGAATTTAGTGGACTATAAGTTCAACGAGTCAATAGTGAGATGTAGAAATTAAATAAGCTAATGCAATCTTTGTGTGCATTAAGACAGGCATTGATTTCAGAAATAAGGAAGTGTTAGTCCCTTGTACTTAATCCAAGTGAAGCTATACATGGATTATTGTGTCCAGTTCTACATTCTACACTTTAGGAAGGACATTGATAAACTAGGGAGGGTTCAGAGGATGGCAAAGAGGATGGCAAAGTGCTTCAAGCTCATGCCATCTGATGATCAGCTGAAATAACAAGGGGATGAAGAGCCTGGTAAGAGAAGGCTAGGGAGTAGAGGTGGGAAAGGGGCTGTGATATGATAATGATTTTCAAGTATGTGAAAGGCAGTCATGCAGAAAAGGATTAGCATTTCTTTGCCTGGCCCCAGGAGACTAAATAGGAGTAAATAGTGAAAAACACAGAGATTTTTCATCTAACTGGGGAGAAATAAAATACTAAAAAAGATTTTAAAACTTTAAAATACATAGACAATTCTGATGCATATCAAGAAATAATTTCTTAATATCAGAACTAATCAAAAGTATCATTGGTTGCTTTGGGAGATGAAGGGTTCCTCCTCTTTGGAGTTGTTCAGGTAAAGGCTGGTTGAGTATATGCCACGTATGTTGTAGCGGGAATTCTTTTGGGAGTATAAGTTAGACTAGATGACTACTGTGTTCCATTCCACTTCTGAAATGCTATGTCATGGGATCATATGTCTATAGATTTAGAGCTAAAAGGGATTTTCCAGGTCATTGGCTCCAATAGGAATAGGAAGTTATATAAAATATATTTGCAGTTTCATGCACAGGAAATGCTTGCTTTATTTCATAAATTAAAAATAAAATTTTTTTTTAAAGGAATAAAGTTTCCAAAAAAGAGAAAAATACAGATCTTGTGACTTTCCCATTCTCACACAGTTAGTGTTGGAGATGGGATTTGAACCCAGGGTTTTCTAACTCCAAATCTAGCACTCTGTCTCCTACATGATACTTTCTCTTGATTCTGTGAATGGCAAATCTACAGGACCTTTAGAATAGTCATATACAAAATGTTACAAGTGGAAGGGACCGTAGAGATCTTCTGGTCCAACCCCCATATTTTGTAGAGAAGACAACGTAGAGCCTGAGAAATGCAGTGACTTAGACTGAATCACACAGCTAGCAAACATTTTTGAAAGGCTTCTCAACATTCAGACTGACTGTGGAGCACTGTGCTAAGTGCTAGGGATAAAAAGAAAGAAAGAAGACAAGCCTCAGGACTTCCCCAGGGGCTCTCCTAGAATCAGAGAAGTAGGAACTGAAGGCTTAATGGAAAGGATTAGTCCTAACCACAAACCACAACAGCTCTAGGGGGAGGAAGTACCCCCACAATCTAGTGACCACAAGAATGGTTTCTAGTGTCCATCGTATTTGCCATCATCAGTTAGCCAGGTCCTTGCATGTCACATCAGTAATCAACATTAGAAAACAACATGAAAAACAAAAACATTATAGCAAAAAAAAGGGGGAGGGGGGTGGAAACATTAGAAAGCAATAATATATAAACTCTCCAGGCTGTATAGCATGGTTCTCATCATCTACCTCCTGGAAGAAACGGAGTCTTTTAAACTCTAATGCACTATACACATACCTCCCCTCCAAAAGTCAGTCTGATATTTTGCTGTCTGTACTGACTAGGAACAGCTATGTGGTACAATTGATAGAGCACTAGATCAGTAGTCAGGAAGACTCATCTTTTTAAGTTCAAATCTGGCTTCAGACACTTACTAGCTGTGTGACCTTGGGCAAGCCACTTAAACCTGTTTGCCTCAGTTTCCTCATCTGTAAAATGAGCTAGAGAAGGAAATGGCAAACCACTCCAGTATCTCTGACAAGAAAGCTCTATGGACATTCCTGGCATGGCATGGTCCACAGGGTCATGAAGAGTTGGACATGACTGAATGACTGAAAAACAGTATACAACACTGAAATTATATGTGCACATACATGTATCTGTAAATACACATATCTTATCATATGTATATATGTATAGATATATAAAAGTGAGACTATCCTTGCTTTGAAAGAGCTCATATTCTAACAAACTAGAGGTTGTTACCCTGAGGAGGAATCTATAATCCCCTTAAAGGTTCATGTATAAATTTGAGGGAATCTACCAATTTTAATGAGAAAGAAATTCCATCTTTACTTGACAGTCATTGGTTTTCTTTATAAGCCTAGATTTTTTTTTTTATGTTTCTAAAAATATTATTCTCAAAAGAAGCCCATAGGTTTCACCAGATTGCCAAAGGAGTCCAGTGCACGCACACAAAAGTGAAGAAGCCTTGTAATAGAGCGATATAACACATATAGGAAGCTTCAAGGGCAGGGCAGGTGGTGAGGCCTGCTGATTCAGAAGACATGGTCCAGTTTGGCTAGAGTGCAGAAGGGAAATAAAGGTAACAACAAATAAAAGTAATGTTATTTCAATGGATAATATCACACCAATTTTGACCTTGAACCTTTTGATAATGCCAAAGACTTCAGTGGAGAGACTTTTCTTTAAAAAAAAAAAAAAATTATTTGTTTTCAGTTTTCAACAATCACTTCCATAAGTTTTACATTTTCCTCCCCCACCCTCTCCCCTCCCTCTCTGAGACAGCATACAATCTTATATAGGTTCTACACATGCATTTTCATTCAACGCATTTTCACATTAGTCATGTTGCTTAGAAGAATTGAAATGAATGGGAGAAACCATGAGAAAAACCAAATCAAAACCAAACATAACACAAGAGAAAATAGTCTGCTTCATTCTGCATTCTAATTCCACAGTTCTGTCTCTGGATGTGGATGGCATTTTGCCTCAAGAGTCCTTTGGGAATGTTTTAGGTCCTTGCATTGCTGTGAAGTGCTAAGTCTATCAGAAACAGTCCTCACACACCATGGCTGTTACTGTGTATAATGTTCTCCTGGGTCTGCTCATTTCATTCAGCATCAGTTCATATAAGTCTTTCCAGGTTTTTCTGAAGTCCACCTGTTCCTCATTTCTTATAACACAATAGTATTCCATTACATTCATATACCACAACTTGTTCAGCCATTCCCCAATCAATGGGTATCCCCTTGATTTCCAGTTCCAGGCTACCACAAAGAGAGCTGCTATAAATATTTTTGTGCATATGGGACCTTTTCCCATGAGAGACCTTTCTTTGTGGGTCTTCCAGAGTAGTGGCTGGCAAGAAGGTAGTGACAGCTATACCTGGACAGGCAGTTATCAGGTCATAATCCTTTATCTAGGTACTATACCCTAGATAATGCTGTATGGGATACCTTTTTCGCCTGTCATGTTGCCCTCTTAACTCACTTTAAAGTCTTCCTAATCTTCTTTAACAAATTCCCATTGTAAAACATATTTTTAACCTAAGAGAAGGGCGCTGTTTATCCATATTAAATTTCATTATTTCATTTGACTCCCATGTTCTAGCCTCTCAAAATCTCTTGGATCCTATCATCCAACATGTTATCTAGTCTTCCCAACTCTATGTCATTTGCAGATATGAAAAGCATGCTGTCCATGCCTTAATTAAGTCATTGATTTATAATACTAAATACCACACAGCCAAAGACAGATTCTTGAAGTCCTCCACTACAAACTTTCAAACTGACGTAGAGCCATGATAACTACCCTTTGGGTATGGTCAGCAACCAGTCTAGAATCTACTTTAACCATCATTTCTCTATTTGACACAAACTATTAAGTGTTTGAGACAATGTAATCAACCTAAACCATAATCTTTCTTGTCCACAAGGATAAATTGTCATTTGATAAAATAATTGGAGTAATATTATAAGTAAGACCTTCTGAAGGGAACTATGTTGGATTTGGGGCCAGAAGACCTGGTTCAAATACTAACTCCTGTGAGATTTGGAGGAGTTTATCCAATACTGAACTCAATAATATCTGAGTTCAAATCATACCTCAGTCACATTAACTGTGTGACCTTGGATAAATCACTAAACAGCTCTGATTCACTCCCATCTCTCAGGCAGCTGGATGGTGCAATGGATAGAGTCTTGGGCCTTAACCCAGGAAGATCTGAGTTCAGATATAGCTCAGGCACTTATGTGACTTAGCTATGTGACCCTAGGCAAGTCCTTTCAACTTCTGATTGCCTCAGTTTCCTCTACTGTAAAATGGGGATTATAACAGTATCTACCTCACAGAATTGTTGTGAGGATCAACTGAAGTAATATTTGAAAAGCACTTAGCATAGTCTGATATATTGTAAACACCATAAAAATGTTTCTTCCCTTCCCCCTTTCCTTGTTTTAAAATGAAGGGGTTCGACTCAAGGTCCCCTAAGTTCCCTTCTGGCTCTAGATCTGTGATGCTGTCTCTGGACCTCAGTTTCCTCTTCTGTAAAATGAGGTAATTCTATCAGATGATCTAGAGTCTTTTCCAGCTCTAAATTTTATGGTCCTATTATTTCATACCTTACAACCAGAGAGATCAGGAAAGGTTTCCTGGAAGATGGGGCATGTGAAACAAAGCACTCACAAACCTGACCAGGAAAGTAGGGTAGAGGAAGCAAACCCATCCTGTGCAAAGGGATAAAGTAGAGCAATAGTTCCTAGAGTTTCCTCAATGAGGTTCGCACTAGAAATTCCTTAATGGTACCTTAGTAATAAATAATTGCCCAATTATGTTAAAAATCTATTTTTCCTCTCTGATATTAAGCATGTGAACAAATGAAGCATTATGGACTTGATTTTACAGAAATTCACACCTGTAATTATCATACATATATAACAATTTTGGTGTTTGTACAGTGCATCCAATTCTGACTATTTTTTGTTTAGCACTTGGTCTTCTTGCAGTTTCTCTACTGGTCATCAAATTGGTTCCAGAGTACAAGGGTTTTACGTTCATGCTCGAACAGATTCTCAACAGATAGTCAGATGCCTGCACACAACCTCAATTGCATTCTGTATGCTGCACCAAAGCAACTCCCTCTCTTAGACTGTAGTTGTATCATATCAGCTGTTTAACCACATGATCAACCCATTATGAATATTTGTATTCTGAATGTCAGGTAGTTTGAAAACCATGACTGCTAGGGATGGACTTTATAAGCCTCACTTTGAAACCATCATGTACCATCACAAACATTCTGTAGAAACCAACTTTATATTACCTCTCATTCCAGTGTTAAGACTTTTCTGATTTAAATTCATCTTCCACTTATCTTGCTTTTCCTCCATCTGGCAGATTTTCAAATGAACTAGTTTGCAGTGCTGGTCAGTTATTCAGTAGAGTTTCTTTGATAATATAGCTAATGTGCCAGTAATAGGAAAGTAAAAAGTCATGACTTAAGAGAATCTTTCCTTACAAAGTTTAATTTACATATAAACACTATTTTTTAAAAAAGCAATAACTGTAATTTGCATTTAAGTTCATTTAAAATTTAATACAACGTTTTTCATTAGCCTAAAGAAAAGTAAACATTTTATATCATAAGGAATATTCATTTTCATCAGTTGTTAGGGAGCTAAAAATGAAGAATGAATTTCCATTTCTCAACAAGAGACCTTGTAAAATTCTCATAACACTTTCTACTATATATTTGTGTGAGGAACCATTTTCACTTCATTCCTATTTTAAATCAAAATACAGAAATAAGCACAGTGAGGAACTAGACTTAAGACAAATTTTGTCTGATGTTGAACCACATATTGTAAAACTTTGTCCAAATCAGAGTCTAACATTGAAATGAAATATTACATTAATTATGTTATATTTGTTCATAACATAACATTGAAATGAAATATATTACTAAAAATATGTAATGCATATATATACACAATATGCACATATGATTATTATATAAACATCTTCCAAGTTGTAACTATTTCATTAAAAATGTTACTTATAGTCAAAATTAATAAAATAAAGAAATTTAATATGAAATTTTGTAGATTATTAAGTATATGAGGCTCGCTGAATAACCATTAATTAATAGGATTTCCCACATAAAAGAGATTTGTAATTATAATTAGAGTTTTATATGGGGAGAATAAATTTTTTTATTTTTACAATTGTATAATGTAAATTTTCATCTGGAAGTCTTTTAAAGACAAAGATTATCATTCTAGTTATTGTAGTAATCAGTGAATACATCTAAAAAGAACAATATGAATAATATATTGTTACCCTGTTGGTTCACAACATATTTTTATAGTTGTCGAAAGGGGTTCACAGAACAAAAAATGATGGGAACTATTTAAATAGATGCATGAAATAAGTGCACATATATATATATATATATATATATATATATATATATATATATATATATATATTTTACCAGTTCTCTACTCCTTTTCACCTACAGTGCTCTATGGATCCTACACCAAGCAACCTACCAGCCCTCCCAAGGAAATAGTCTAATTCTAGGTTTCCTTCTCACACTTAATGTTTTTCTATTTCATGATCCAAAATAGTGCTTTATGCCAGATACCACTCAGAGGGTGGTCTAGAATCATAGAATACTAGAGTTGGAGTTGACTTCAGAACACAGAATGTCAGAACTGGAGAAAGGCTTAGAAATAATTTTGCCAAACCTATTATTCCTTTTACACATACAGAAACTGAGGCCCAGAGAGGTTAAGTCAAATAATTGGCTCAAGATCAATGAGTATCAGAGGGAAAATTCAAACAGAGATCTTTTTTTCTTATCTTGTTAAACAGAAGAGTTTAATTCGTTGAACAGTGCAACAGTTAACAGACTTCTTGGAAGTCATTTATAAAACCAAAAGAGATGACACAACAAAGCAGGGCCATGGTAACAGATGCAACAACCTTTCCATTACAGTGTGCTGGCTCCAAGAGAAATAAACTTCTTGAGCTCTTTGGTTTGTGTCAGCACATATTGCAATTCCTTGCACATAATATGCAAGTAGTAAATGTTTATTGAATTGAATTGTTTTCCTCATTTGTAGGATGAGGGAATTAGGAGAGGTGATCTCTATGGTCCCTTCCAGATCTGACATTCTCTGTTGGATAACACTGATGCCCCTTCTAGCTCTAACACTGGAAGGGTAACTAGGTGGTGCAGTGGATGCAGCCTGGAGTCAGGAAAACCTGAGTTCAAATCTGACCCCAGCAAGTCACTTAACCCTGTTAACCTCAGTTTTCTCATCAGTAAAAAGAACTGGAAAAAAATAGCAAACCACTCCAGTATCTTTGCCAAGAAAACTGCAAATGAGCTCATGAAGAGTCAGATATGACTCAACAAGCTCTAACATGCTGTGTTCCTTGATGTTAAGCCTTTTCTATGTACTATGAGCCTAAATGCAAAGAGCATGGTTTTCTTTGGCTATATTCAGGCTCTTAAATTTTGTTGGCTTTCCACTTTGGGGAGATGAATGTCCAATTCATTAGTTTCTTCATTTGTTGATGAGTGTTTAGAGATAGAACACAGGCCCTAGGCCCACTCTCCCAAACCACGTTGGGGCTACCAGGACAGGTACCTAGAACAAGGTCTCCAGTTTTGGGGAGTTCACATGAAGTTCACGCTTGGTATGGCATGGTTTTGTGCTGGGCTCTTTGTAAAGTCTTGAAGTTGCATTTCGTAAGGATAGCTAGGTTGTCTTCAGCTGCTAATGTAGACATTATCATTAGCCAGTTATTACTCAATATCCCCAGAGCCTTAGTACAGTGCCTGGCACTTAATAGATACTTAATACATGCTTGTTGACTGACTGACACTACTAGAGCACCCATGGGAAGGTCATTCCCAATTCCATAGTCCAACTTTTGAAGTTCATGAGGTCATCTTCTGGTCAAGAACAGGAGGCAGAGGCTTTCCTCCCTGATCTCTCCTCCCCATCCCCCAAGCAATTCCCTTTCAGGGGGTTGATTGAAGCTGTTCATTTCTCTAATCTGTCCTGCTAATGGTATTTTGGGTTTTAACTGGACTATTTTATGCAAGGCTGCTAGGTGGCACAATGGGCCTGAGGTCAGGAAGACCTAAGTTCGAATCCAGCCTCAGATATTGGGCAAATCACTTAACACTGTTTGGCCCCTGTTTCCTCATGTATAAAATGAGCTAGAGAAAGAAATGGCAAATCACTCCAGCATCTTTGCCAAAAAAAATCATAAAAGGGATCACAAAGAATCAGACATGACTGAAAAATGGCTAAACAACACAAATTTTACCCAAACCCCACAGGGCACGACTATCTCCTTAACCAATCCCAAAGCATTTCCTGCGTAGCTTCATTTTACTTAATTCAATGGTTTTTGCAACTTCCAAATTGATTAAGGTGAATAGTGTCTTTAATTGATTAATTGATTCTGTAAAGGGTCTCTCACTTGACAAATGGATCAAGCAGTATAGTATCCTATTAGTTGCTTTAAGAGGATTAAGTGGTTGATTGATTGATTCAATCAGCATCTACCCTTACAGAGATAAAACTTTTCCCTTAAGGATTTCTTTGGCTGCATCTCAAATGTCTTGTCTTATTATCTCATTGTTATAGTTTTCTTTGATTAAAATAATTTATTATTCCTATGACTTATTCTTTAATACACACATTCTTTAGTATTATATTATCTAGTCTCCATTTCAAAATGATTCCTTTCTTCAAATACCCTGTATTGATTATAATTTTCATTGTCTATGGTCTATAAAGGATGAGATTAATTTTTCTGATTCTCTGTATTTGTTAATGAGTTATTTGTGCCATGCACACACATTCAGGTTTTGTAAAGGTGCCATGCAAAGCTTGTATTGCTTTTGAATCTCACTCACTAATTGCCAGAAACCTAGCATATCTACATTTTCTAAAATTCTATTCAGGTCCTCAGTTTCTTTGTTGTGTGCCTTTCTATTATATTTATCTAAACTTCAAAGGGTCATGCTGAAATACCTAACTCTCCAATTCTCCCTGATTAGCTTTTCCTTTAAGTATTTAGACACTATGCCATTTAGTACATAAATATTTAGTATTGATATTGTTTCATTATTTATGAAACATATAGTCATGATGCAGTTTCTTTGACTATCACTTTTAAAAATAATTTTATGGATGTTTTGCATTTATATATTATATTCATTTCTAGATTATTCATTCCTCAGCTAGTGGGTCTTCCTTTGTAATTAAGATTAAGATTAAAAGTGAAAAAAAATTCAGAAAAATAAATCAGTGTATCAACCACATCTGACAAAATATGAAGTATTCCACTTCCTTGTTCACCTCTTGTAAATGTGTCTTTTGGAGGATTATAATCATCATCCTTCCTTTTTTATTCAGATAATAATAATAATAACTAGCATTTATATGGCTATTACCATTGCCAGGCACTGTGCTATGCTCTTTATAATTATTACCTCATTCAATCCTCACAACAGCCCTGGGAGGTAAGTTCTATTATTATCTCCATCTTACAGTTGAGAAAACTGAGTCAAACAGAGGTTATGTGACTTGCCCAGGGTCATACAGCTACTAAGTATGGGAGGCTGATTTGAACTCTGGAATTATACCAAAGGCAGATAAGTGGCGCAGTGGATAGAGCATTAGGCCGAGTCAGGAAGACCTGAGTTAAAATCTGGCTTCAGAATCTTACTAGCTGTGTGACCCTAGGCAAGTCACTTAACCCTGTTTGCCTCAGTTTCTTCATCTGTAAAAAGAGGTGGAGAAGGAAATGGCAAACCACTTAAATATTTTTGCCAAGAAAACCCCAAATGGGGTAATTAAGCCACAACAAAAGTGATACTGAAGTCCCTAAACTGTACCAGCCCTTTGAAACAGGGAATTACTGTTCCAAGAAGGAGTAGTCATTAATACTCCAAAATTCTCCCATAAGGCCAAAGAAAAAATGCCCTTCACATACAAAAAAGTATTTATATCAGTGTGTGTGTATGTATGTGTGTATGTATATATATGTATATGTGCATGTGTATACGTACATATCTGGTAATAGCAAAGAACTGAAAGGAAAGTGGGTATCAGCTGGGGAACGGCTGAATAAAATGTTAGCATATGAATGTATTAGAATACTATTGTACCATAAGAAATGGTAAATATGAATTCACAAAGCTTTGGAAATATGAACTGATGCGATAATAAAAAGATGAACACTTTTGTATGTTAGAGTTTGTTTTGCTTGATTATGCAGATTTGCTGCAAAGGTTTTGTTTTGTTTTAATTAAGGAGGAGGTGATAGGGAGAGAAAAATTCTCACTGCTTGGAAAAGTAAAATTTTAAAAAAGATTCAAAGAGGAAAAAAAGAAGTGACCAGAATAATTTAGACAATGATCATAATCATGTGAAGAACTATAGGATTGAAAATTCAGAACTCTGTTGAATGACAAGTTATGTTTCCTGCCTGTCAAAAAAGAGATTATTGTTGTTCGGTTATGTCCAACTCTTTGTGACCCTGATTGGGGTTTTGTTGGCAAAGATACTAGATAGTGAGTGAGTTAGTCATTTTTTCTCCAGATCATTTTACAGAAGAGGAAACTGAGACATATAGGGTTAAGTGACTTGCCTAGAGTCACACAGCTAACAAATGTCTGATGTCAGATTTGAACTCAGGTAGATAATTCTTCCTGATTCCAGGCACTGCATTCTATCCACCGCATCACCTCGCTGCCATCAAAAAATAGATAGTGGACAATAGTAAGCCAGGAATAAGGCAACTATATTTCTAAACATGGTGGATGTGTTGATTTGTTTTGACTATACATTGTTACTAGGAAGGATTCTATTTGTGTGAGTAATCATTAGAAAGTCACGATGATGTTTAAAAATAGAACAGCATCAATAAAACATTTAAAAATAAATTTTTAAAAATTCTGGCAACAAGCAGAACAAGTGAAGAAATGATGCCACCATGTGGTGGCATGTGGCACTTCACACTGAGCTGACATCAGATAAAATGAACCACAAGTCACTGGTAGCTTTGATGGGTTCTAAACAAAACCTAAATAAAAAGAAAGAACAGGGCAATGCCATGCTCATGAGCCTGTAGAATGTTCAATGATCCCCAGGCAGGCAGGAAAAATTACACTAATGGTAAAGTGATCCACACATATGTTTCATACTAGGTACTCCACTGAAGTCTCCCTTTGGTGTTTGGGACAGAAGTGACCCTGGGTTCTTGAAGATTATAATAGCAGGAATCTATGACCTTATAGACATGCTAAGCTGGAAAGGCTTCAAGTCCAGGCCACATGACATGCCTATTGTCCAAAGACCAGCCTTGCTAAATTCAGAAAGGCATGGCACCAGATTGACCGTGAGGTGATATACTTTTTAGTTAGAGCAACATTTTTTAAAAGTAGAATTCAATTTATTAACAAAATTCATACACCAGTTACAATGTTCTTAGGTACAAATAACTTCTTAAGTTACTATCACCTTTTATACGATGTCAGAGGTGTTTTAAATTCATTTTCATAAACACATCGTGGCAAAATAATGTATACTGATGCCAATTCTGCATCATGGTTAAACCCAGTATTCTGGCTCTACATCTAGAATTTTAAAAAATATTTGAAAGAGTTCTTCATACTTTTCTGGATCCTCTTCCATTAATATCCTAACCTTGTTGTTGGGGACAGCTAAGTGCAGGAGTCAGGAGGACCTGAGTTCAAATCTCACCTCAGACAATTGACACTCACTACCTGTGTGACCTTGGGCAAGTCACTTAACCCCAATTGCCTCATCCTGGGTCATCTCCTGTCATCCTGATGAATATCTGGACACTGGATTCAGATGGCTCTGGAGGAGAAGTGAGGCTGGTGACCTGCACAGCCCTCTCTCACTCTAAACAAAGTCAAGTGCAAGACATGTCGTTATTTCTCTGATGGCATGGTGTTCTTCGGCAACGAAGGACAAACACACAACCTTGTTGTTATAATGCTATAGCAGGTTATGGGGTGTTACAATTTGTAGCAGTAAAGGGGACATGGGCACCAATGAAATTACACATCCTTCAATTATTGGAGAATATTGACTAGCATTATTTCATAGAACCATAGAAGAGCTGAACTGTAAGGAACCTTAGAGTTCATCTAGTTCCACACCTCTATGTTAGAAATAAGATAACTGAGAAACAGAAAGAGAAAATGACTCCCCTGATAAGTTCAAGACAAATCCAGGACTAGAATTTAGTCCCTGATTCCCAGTTCAGGTATATTACACATTAAGTTAATCACCGGACAGCTAGATGGCAAAGTGGATATAATGCTGAGCTTGGAGTTGGGAAGACATCTCCCTAAGTTCAAATCCAGCCTCTCAGACACTATCTGTGTGATCCTAGGCAAGTTACTTTAACCCTGTTTGCCTTAGTTTCCTCATTTGTAAAATGAGTTAGAGAAGTAAATGGCAAATCATTTCAGTATTTTTGCCAAGAAAAGCCTGACTGGGGTCAAAGTAAGACATAATTGAAAAATGACTAAACAAAGCTGAAAAATTATTTATTGATTGATTCCACATGTATTGAGCCCTATCCTGCCAACCAAATGATGAATTTACTGGAGGCAAGAACCATCTCATCTCATATCCTGGCCTCTCCAAGGCCAGGAGGTCACATGAGGTCAGAGCCATATTTATCCATATGTATCCTTAGGGCAATTTAACCAAAATTAATTTTTCACACATCTGAATCTTGCCTCTTCTAACACTGAAACTGCTTTTGCCATTTCAAAAGGAAATCTAAGGTGAATCACTTCTCTGCCTTCTTAGAATTTGATGGCTCAGGGTTGGCTTAATATGCAACACAATATAGTGTTGACTCTCCATGTTTCTGTGCTTTGTGGTCAAATGTTATATTCTTCAAGGTTCTCTCCAGACTTAGCATTTCTATGAAAACGTCCTTGATCACTCCAGCCCATATTAATTTCTTTTTCCCAAACTTCTAGAGTATTTATGATCAATGCTACACAATATAGAGATAAGTGATATCTTTGTTCAGGAATGACAACAGAAATGTACTTAGCTAGTCTTCCACACAACTTTGTAGGTTGTATATGGTAACATATGACTTCTTTAGCTCAATTTAGAAAGTTCTAATTATATAGGAAATCAACACAAATTAGAGCCTTCTTGAAGGCAACTAGGTAGTGCCTGGAATCAAGAAGACCTGTGTTCAGATGCAACCTCAGTCACTTAATAGATAGGTGACATCTTACTAGATGTGTGCCATCTGCTCAAGTTTTCTCAACTGTAAAATGAGAGCAATAATGCCTACCTCCTTGGCATTATTGTGAGGATCAAATGAGATATCTCTACAAAGCACATCACCTAGCACATAGCAGGTGTTTAATGAATCCTTGTTTCCTTTTAGGAATACTTTTTGCCAAATAGTATATATGTGTAAGCACACACATATACATATATATGATACATATATATATGTTCTTATACATACATTATGGAATTTAATTTCCATATCTATTGTAGTTATTCTTGATTCCTTCAGCTAGTTTTCCTAGGTTCCAGACATTTCTCAACTCATTATTCAACTCACTCTGTGCCATCTATCTATCTATCTATCTATCTATCTATCTATCTATCTATCTATCTATCCATCTATCATCTATAAGTCATCACACATTGGTTCCTTCAAAATGGCCTTGTTTCTATGTACTTGTACCTATGTTTTCTACTAAGATTCCTAGGTTCCTGTTTGCAAAATATAGAGCATTTTAACCATTTAGAGCAACAATAACAAAAAATTGGAGCATTCTAAGTAGACTTGTTGCAGCGTCTTTCATTAAATGCATAGTGGGTTCCACTGCCTAAGCTTAAGATGGAATCATATCGAAGATAGGAAGATAGGCCACAATGAGATTTTTTAAAATTAATTAATTAATTTTTAGTTCCACCAGATTTTGAGTTCCAAATTTTCTCCCATCTCTCCCCTCCCCCCAGGCATTCTGATTGCCTCTTGTCCCAGTCTGCCCTCCCTTCTATCAGCCTCCTCTTATCCCCTTTCTCCTTACTTTCTTGTAGGGCAAGATAATTTTCTAAACTCCATTGCCTGTATATCTTATTTCCCAGGTGCATGTAAAAACAAAACAATTTTTAACATTTGTTTTTAAAACTTTGAGTTAAAAATTCTCTTCCTTCCTCCCTCTCCACCCAACCTCCTTGAAAAGCAAGCAATTCAATATATACATGTGTAGTTATGCAAAACACTTCCATAACAGTCATACTGTGAAAGACTAACTATGTTTTCCTCTATCCTATCCTTCCCCCACTCACTTATTCTATTTTTAACTTTGACCCTGCCCCTTTTCAAAAGTATTTGCTTCTGACTACCCCCTCTCCTAATCTGCCTTCCCTTCTATCATTCCCCTCCTTATTGCTTTCCCTCTACTTTCCTATAGGCTAAGATAGACTTTCATACCCAGCTGACTGCGTATATTATTTCCTCCTTAAACCAGATCTGATAAGAGTAAGGTTCACTCATTCTCTCTTTCCTCCCCTCCATTGTTAAATCTTTTTCTTGCCTCTTTTATGTGAAATAATTATTCCCATTCTATCTCTCCCTTTCTCCTTCTTCCAATATATTCCTCTCTCATCCCTTAATTTTATTTTTTAGATATCATCCCTTCATATTCAACTCATTCTGTGCCATTTATCTATCTATCTATCTATCTATCTATCTATCTATCTATCTATCTATCTATCTATCTATCTATCTATCTATCTATTTATCTATCTATCTATCTATCATATATTTCCCAAAACTACTCTAATACTGAGAAAGGTCTCATGAGTTATAAATATCATCTTTCCATGTAGGAATGTAAACAGTTCAACCTTAATAAATCCCTTATGATTTTTCTTTCCCACTTACCTTTTCATGCTTCTCTTGATTTTTGTATTTGAAAGTCAAATTTTCTATTCAACTCTGGTTTTTTCATCAAGAATGCTTGAAAGTCCCTATTTCATTGAATGTCTATTTTTCCCTTGAAGTATTATACTCAGTTTTTCTGGGTAAGTGATTCTTGGTTTTAATCCTAACACCTCTGACCTCCAGAATATCATATTCCAAGTCCTTCAATTGCTTAATGTAGAAGCTAGTAGATCTTATGACATCCTGATTTTATTTCCCAATACTTCAATTGTTCCTTTCTGGCTCCTTGCAATATTTTTTCCTTCACCTGGGAACTCTGGAATTTGACTATAATATTCCTAGGAGTTTTCCTTTTGAGATCTCTTTCAAGAGGGAATCAGTGAATTTCTATTTAACCCTCTGTTTTTAGAATATCAGAGCAGTTTTCCTTGATAATTTCTTGAAAGATGATGTCTAGGCTCTTTTTTTTGAACATGGCTTTCAGATAGTCCAATAATTATTTGAATTATCTCTCCTGGATCTATTTTCCAGGTCAATTGTTTTTCCAATGAGCTATTTCACATTGTCTGCTATTTTTTTCATTCTTTTGATTCTGTTTTATAATTTCTTGATTTCTCATAAAGTCCTTAGCTTCCATTTGCTCCATTCTAATTTTGAAAGGAATTGTTTTCTTCAGTGAGCTTTTGGAGCTTCTTTTCCATTTGGTCAATCCTGCTTTTTAAGGGATTCTTCTCCTCATTGGCTTTTTGGATCTCTTTTGCCATTTGGGTTAGTCTATTTTTTAAAGTGTTATTTTCTTTAGAATTTTTTGGGGGTCTCCTTTAGGAAGTTGTTGACTCTTTTTCATGATTCTCTTGCATAACTCTCATTTCTCTTCTCAATTTTTCCTCTACTTCTCTTACTTCATTTTCAAAATCCTTTTTGAGCTCTTTCCTGGCCTATGACCAATTCATATTTTTCTTGGAGGTTTTTGATGGAGGAGCTTTGACTTTGTTATCTTCTTCTGGTTGTATATTTTGGTCTTTTTTGTCACCAAAGAAAGATTCTATAGTCTGAGTTTTTTATGCTATCTGCTCATCTTCCCAGCCAAATACTTGACTTCTTAACTCTTTGTTAAGGTAGAATTCTGCTTCTAGTGGGAATGGGGTAAGGGTGGTTGTACTGGCCCAGGCTTCAGGGGTTTTGTATTAGCCACTCAATCCCCTGCTGTCTATGGACCCAGAACTCTGGAAGCAGTCACAGCTCCGGCTGCTGCTGCTGCCATTGCTGCCACCACCACCTCCACCATCTGGGGGCTGGGTCTGGATCATGGCCTTCCCCTACCCAGGTCCAACAGGCTTTCCCCACTGACTTTCTATGCTGTGTTTGATATTTGTGGGCCAAAAAGTCTGGAAACTGCCACAGCTGCCAGTGATTCCATCCCCTGAAGGCTGCTTTGGCTGTGTCTATGCTGGTGTGGCCCATGCTAGATTGCACTCCACTCTCAGCCTGGTGCAATATACCCTTTCTGGTGACCTTCCAGGCTGTCTTGGGCTAGAGATTTGTTTCACTCTGTGATTTTGTGGGTTCTGTAGCTCTACAATTTGTTTAGAGTGATTTTTTAAAGGTATTTGGATGGATTTTGGGGAAGAGCTCAAGCAAATCCCTGCTTTTATTCCACCAGCTTGGATGCACCTCAGAATGGAATTTTTAAAATTGGTATGCAAATCAGAACTTTGCTTCTGAATCTCTTACTAATTTTACCCTTGGGAAGGGTTCTCGTTCTTTTTTTTACCCCATTCAAACTTCCAGCCTTCCACGTAAGTTCTTCCACGTGTGTGGGACCAGAGAGAGTTCTGAGAAATAGGGTACTTCTGCCAGGGAAAGGTGGCCATATGGTAGCACAACCTGGCTCCTTCTTGTGTTCCTAGTCCAGCTGAACTTTCCATTACCTATCTGTAGCACCCCATCTCCTATGCCCATGTCTTTGCACTGATTATTCCTCAGGTCTAGAAAACTTATCCTCATAATCTCTACCTCTTAGAATTCTGGCTTCCTTTAAGTTCAAAAATCACTTTCAACAGGAGACCTTTCTTGGTCCTCCTAAGGTTCTAGTGCCTTCCCTTCTGAGGATACCTTCATTTACTCTGCTGAAATATTTATGTTGCTGCTTATATTCATGTCATCTCTCCCATTAGAATATAAGCTCCTTGAGGAGGGCAGGTCCCATTATTGCTTTTTTCTTTTAATTTCCTATATTTTGCGTAGTGTGTGCATTTAGCAAGCACTTAATACACGTTTATAGATTATTTAGAGCAATACAACATTGTGGAAAGATAACTGGATTTTTGATGATGCAATGATTAATATACATGATTTCACATGAAATTTCTAACTTCTTGGTCATAACACTGAGTTTTCAACATAGATTTTCTGTATTTTATATATTTGTACTAACCCAACAGCAATTAAAGCATACTAGGCAGTTGGTATATTGCTTTAAAAAGTTTTATGAGGATTTGATAGTTTCTGGTGATAATATTTTAATGCTTTAGCTATATTTATAGTATTCTATCCAAGGTGATTCAAGAAATATTCAAGCCTCTTGACTTTTTGCTATCCATTTCTTCATTCTTTATGGATTGAGATTTCTATATCTTTAATAGTTTCTTAATTATTTAATTTCTTAATTAATTAGATTTGGAAGATTTGACTTGAAGGAGAGCCTTTCAAGGTACGTTTGTATATCTATTTTCCACAGAGATTTGAGTTCTTCACATAATTCAAATAGATCCATGATCTTAAAATGATTATCCCTTCCTGTGATAGAGAGCATCATCAATTCATGTCTGCCCATCTTCTTTGCTTCTTGTCCCTATCCTCCTAGGGACAGGAGTTGTGGGGGGAATTATTTGTGAAGGGGTCCACCTAATGGGCTGGAATCTTTTGTCATGTTTGTGTCATCACAAGGATGGTAGTGGATCATTCAGGACACCCACTTACCATCCCTCATCCTTGCTACATGACCAGCCCAGCTCCTTTTTCTATCATACAGCTTTACTCACGCTCTTCTTTGAAGTTGTTCCCTTGTTATATGTTGCATCCTATTCATAACCACAAATGTGTTTTTTTCATTATCCTCTGTATGAAATTTCTGTGTTCTGTGTCTCACATCTGTATAAGAACATTGATAGAATACCCTTGTTTTTAAAGTGTGTCTTTGCTTCTGGGAGAAATTTGGGGTCATTGAATGAGCTTTATAATTTCCTGGAGACAATCCAGCCCTTTCCCCTCTTTTTGTTTAATTCTGGGTCTGACCTGTTTGTTTATACTGTTTGTCTCAGATAAACAAACTGATAGACACATGCCATATTCTGGACAACAATCTTTGTCTATTTGATTTTTCCTGTGTGGATGTTTGGGCCAGACTCTTTGGAGTAGTTATGTAGCTCTTCCATGATGCTTTGCAGTGTTTCAGGGTTTGATGCAACCAGTGTAAACTCAGTTACAAACAGCAGCATCTGGAAGACTTAACCGTCCATAGATAATTCCACTTCAACTTACATTCTATATTATAGGATTTCCTCTATCACAGTAAGGAACACTTTTTGTATGCATACATCTTTCTGTTTTATGCCTTGTCTGAAGTATCTCTTGTTGCCTTTCTTTACCATTAATCTGTTTGTTTTTGCTAATTAGCCAGGGAACACTATTAATTAAAAGCAAAAACATTTAATGAAATAGCATGATAAGCAAAATTGCACTAGCACATTTCTCCTGAAAATCTGGAACACTGTATACCACAAATGTCCACCTGCTAGTGGAAAAGGGGAATAATGCTAATGACCAGACAGATGTGAAGAAGATTGAAATTATTGCTTGCCCCTGACATAGCAGGCCATTAATGTCTTCTGGTGATATCCTCATACTGCTTCTACTGGGTCTACACTTGCCTGGCCTCACACGATGCGACTCTGATAAGTATGGGTTGCTGTGGGATGCTTAACCTCATGGAGTCTAGTGGCTTCAGCTAGTATCCTTAGTTGAGATGCTACTTCTTTCCCTTAAGAAGACTGGATTCTACCATCTATATTTTAGCATAATGCCCATCTTAAACTTCTTAAGCTCTAAGAAAGGGAGTTCTCACCCATGTAGTCAGCTAGAAAAACCTTTAGCTGCTTTTTTGCCCCAATAAGATGCTGTTAATCTTTAGAACTTTGGCTTTAATAGAAAGTTCCTTTATAAAAGCAGATTCTTAGGTCATAGAACCCAAGCTGAAAAAACATATAATGAATATCTACAAAGACCCAAGAGGCAAAATATCTTTTTTTTTAACCTCCATTTCCTGCTCATCAAGGTCTGTGTCCCTTTCTGAAGGCTCCATCTGACATATGGTTGGAAAATACTCACAAACTTCATAAATAATTTCTGATTGCTAAACTGCATCCATTAGGCAAATTTTAGGGATTACCATTCCTGCAAATCACCCAGGGTTCTCCAGGTCCAAACAGCTGTAGTATTCTCAACTCTGAAATTTCTTTGTGGTCTCCATGCCACAATTCTTCATTCTGAAGATCATCATCATTCTAGCCCTGGAATTAACACATCAGAAGTATCTTCCATCCCTTCAGTCTCTCCGTCTGATTGGATGGGTCATCTGAGACTCCTGCATAGGCTGCCCAGGCCAACTATATGTCATTGCTTTCTAGGTTTCATTCCAGATCTTTCCCCACTCCTACCTCTTTTCAATCTTTTTTATGTGTCTTCCCCATTAGAATGTAAGCACCTGGACAGCATGAAATGTATTACTTTCTACTTCTATTTGTATTTCCAACACTTAGCATAGTTTTTGGCACTTAATAAGTGCTTAATAAATGCTAGCTGATCAACTGATTCTAGTGCAAATTAATAAAATCTGGAAAGTAAAAAATAAAATTTTACCTCAACTTTTTGTTCAAATTTCCTGCATATATATACATATATATATACATATATATATAGTTGGCCGGGAGTCTTAGAAACTAGCTTTCAAACACTTTTTAAATACATATATTGTTTTCTATATATAGATTTATACATATGTGTGCATGTAGACACACACACACACTCAAAAGAGTACAAGCCAAATACAGAGCTCCTTGACAAAGAAAGGAGAGTTAGGACTTGGAAAAGCTTGTGTCAATGGCATAAACTCAGAGAAGTGGTAGCAACTATGGTTAGGGGAGAGGAGTCTGGAAATGGTTCTAAGAAGCATAAAATCTGCTGATTCCTCCTGGGCCAATATGCCAAGAAAGCAGAAAAAAAGGAACATTCAATACTGTAGACAATAGCCAAGATGCAGATTTTTCCTTGAGGGAGTCAAGTTTTCATGAGCACCAGAAGATGGGAAAAATATGAGAGGAATGGGTCTTGGATAAAGGAGAGTTTGTTAACCATAGCACAGGGATTCCAAAAGGTATAATGGAAGAACAGAGCAGAGATGGATGGAGGTTAAGGAGAGAGATGGAGATAAGAGCAGGAAGTAGTAGTTATGGAAGGAGGGTTTTGCCTCAGAAGAAATTACTCTGAATCACAGATATTAAAGGGAGGAGGAGGTGGGAGTTTGTTAGCTATGATGAGGTTCCCACCTTGATAGTGGGTAATATCAAGCCTACCATCTCTTCATATACTAGGGAGCAGCAAAGAGATTGGGTTGTGCATCTCAGAGGCTAACTATAATGGTGATAAGGACCTCAAGACGAAACTGAACTCAAACTTGGCACCAGTTTGTTTACCATATGCCAAGATGATGGGAGATGACATGTACCCTGAAGATACCCCACACTCAGGGCATTCACTCAGTTCCTGGTCAATGCTGGCTTGTGAGGTCCTGCAATAAAACGGCCTGGGAACCAATAGTTTGATGTCTTGATGTCTAAACTGATTCCAGTCTTTGATGTCTAAATCAGGGATGTTTTTCTGAGATGATTCCATAGAGCAAGGAAGGGCAGGGAGGTCTCAAAACTCTACCCTTTAGGAGGGGCCAGAATCAAGGTCCCAAATTCTCAGGTCTAGTGATGGCAAAGTAGGCACTTATGGCAGAGGCCTAGGTATCAGTAGTGGCTCCAACTACTCTCAACTTGGAAGTTCTATAGTTATGAAGGGTTAAGGCACTAGGGTTTATTCAGCTAGTGATGGTGGGCACAGAACAAAAGGGGTTCTCACTCCAGTTGGCATCCTGCCACTTACCTGATCACTACCCATAAATGTTCTCAGTGGTAATGGAGAACTGAGGCATGGTTATTTTTTCAGAGGGTTTGGTAACAAATGTAAAAGCAAATTCACTCTCTACACTTCTTTTAGAAATAAGAGATTTTTAATTAATTAATTTTAAATTATCCTAATAGAAAGATTTTGGATTACTCTTTCTTTACCATAGATTCCTAAACCATGTCTCTCTCTCCAGTCCAGCCCAGGAACAGTCTTCCCTGAAGTAATAAGTGTGTTGACTGGATAAGGGGGGGAGGCCCTTAACTGATCTCCTTTGACTAAATTACTTTGACCAGATTACCAGATTAAGAATTAATCTAAATAATCCTCAGACTAAAAGAAGCAAGAAACTTCTTCAGTTATTTCAGGTTCTGATTACTTCACCTTTTGAGTTCCCCTTTGATCAATTCTTTGCCTTCCACCATGACCCTTCTCAATCATAATGTAGGTTATTTTCTTGTGAATCCCAAGACCTAATTCTCTATCATACTAAATTCTCTAGCACAGCTGGCATTTATATAGCATTTTAAGATCTGCAAAGTGCTTCACATATGTAACTTCATTTGGTTCTCACAGTAAGTCTGTGGAATAAATAGTATTCTTATTCTCATTTTACATACAAGGAAATGGACTGAGATGAGTGCAGTGATCTGTCCAGCATCACATAGCTACAATCTGGGGCAGGATTGGACCCGTGTTTTCCTGACTCCAAGTCCAACACTGTCCTCTATACCATGCTGACTCTATCCATTAGAAGTGAGAGTAAATATTCTCAGCTTTAAATGGCCGATAGTCTATTGCAAGCTAGGCCTTTAAGATCTGATGTCTTAGCCATCTGCATTCCAGAAGCTTTCTGAACTAGAAGGCCCCTAATTCTAAATTCCATTCTAGGAAAGGGTCATGACATCTAAAGAATCCAACATTTAAAGGCTGAACTAGAGACATCCTTGATGATGAGAGAAAGCCTTCCTAATTTCCCCGGGGCTTGAGGGTGCAGACCAGGCTATCCTTGGGCTTCAGGGTCACAGAATCCAAAACTCCAAAACTCTGTCCTGGGACCATCTGCAACTTCAGCCTCTGAAACAATTTGGCCATCAGCACTTTCACTTCCATCTATATCCAAATGAAAAACAATGGGTCAATAAAATAAGTCACATTTTGCTGTTAAAGCTGCTACCCAGAAATATGCCATGGTGGAAAAGACTCACAAGGTCCCCTGTAATAGTCATAAGGCTGGGGAAAGAAGACTCCAATTATCACTTATTCCCCTTGTTTCCCAACTATGACCATGGAAATCTCTCCCTTTCTCTTAGACCCATGAAGCCCTCTCTAATCTCCCCAGAGAAATGATCTCAACCCTTTCATATCTTTACTGGCAGGTTCTTTGTACCTTTCACCCAAGGCAACTGATGGCAGAGTGTTTAGAGCAGTGGCAGGGGGGAGGAGGGGGCCAGCCTCAGACTCTGTGTAACCCTGGGCAAGTCACTTACTCTTCATTTGCCTCAGTGCCTTCACCTGTAAAATGGAGATAATAAAGGCACCTACCTGCAATGGTTGTTGTGAGGATCAAATGAGATACATGTAAAGCGCTTAGCGTAGTGCCTGGCACACAGTAGGCACTATATAAATGCTTTTTCTCTTACCCTTCCTTTATCCCAAGCACAAATTAGTAGTGGCAGAATGAAAAGATCATTGGAATTGGAATAAGAACACTCAGATTCAAGCCCCAGCTCTAGCACTTTCTCACTGGATGATGATGGGCAAGAGAATTCATTTAAATCTCATTTTCCTCATCTGTAAAATGGAGACTCACGTCCTCTCTCACAGAGAAGGCGTACGGACTGAATGAGATCATGTAAGTAAAGTGCTTAATAAAGTACAATACAAAGATCAGCTAATACAGTTATTTGAATCCCTGTCTCCAGTCTCCTCCAGGTGAGAAGCTCCTTGGGAGCAATGATTATGGTTTATTCATCTTCATGTCTCCAGTTTTGCTCAATACAGAGCTTTCTATACAGCAAATGTTTAATACATGGTTGCTGAATATAAACCTGACACAATTAAAGTCATACTCCTCATAAGATGTCAAGCTTCTTAGAGGATGTGAAAGCTAGATGGTTATCTAGTTAAGCATCCTGATTTTGCAGAAGAAACCAAAGCCCAAAGGAGAAAGCTATTTGTCTACAGTCACAGAGCCAGGTCAGCTATCTACTAGAAGCATAAATTCCTCCCTCCTATAAAATCATTGATCAGTATCCTTAACCTCTGCTTAAAGTCTCCCCCAAGGACATGAGTCACTTTAAACATAACATAATAATGATAGCTAGACTTTATGTGGTACTATAAGATTTGCAAAGCACTTTACAAATATTAGCTTATTTGATCCTCATAACAGCCCTGGGAGGTAGATGCTGCTATTGTTATTCCCATTTTACAATTGGGGAAACTGAGGCAACCAGGGGTTAAATGACTTGTCCAAAGTCACATAGCTAGTAAATGCTTGAAGCAGGATTTGTATTCAGGTCTTCCTAACTCCTGGTCCAGTATTCTATTTATTGTATCACATAGGTGCCAAAGTGTTCTGGAGCTAAGGTAGTAAATGACAGTCATTTGTTACCTGTGAAAAGTATTGTCCAATGCAGGATCTTGGCCCCAAAGAAAATGGAAAGTAGGTAAAATTAGGTCTGTAAAAGAAAAAGATGGTTAACCATGCAACTGAAAGGAAGTAGAGACCTCTCCGAGCTAGTTATGAAAACAACAGGGTAAAAAACATGAAGCATAAGACAGTGACCTCTCCACCCCAGGAACATAGTCCAACTTTAACATAAAGTTCCAAGTCAAGAAATAGGATAAAAAATGAACAAACAACAATAACACGCCTGACCATAAAAATCTACCTTGGTGACAGGGAAGATAAAAACACAAACTCACATGAAGACAATGAAGTAAAAACAGCTACAAGCAAAGCCTCAAGGGGAAAAAAATGTGAGTTCCTGAAAGAACTCAAAAAAGATTTTATCTTTTAATCAGATAACAGAGGCAGAGGAAAAATTGGATAAAGAAATGAAATCAAAGGAAGAAAATTATGAAAAGACAAGTGATAGTTTGATAAAAGAGGCACATAAAATAGTGAAGAAAATAACACCTTAAAAAAAGAGAGTTGACCAAATGGAAAAAGATGTACAAAAATTCATTGATGAAAATAATTTCTCAAAAATTGGAATTAGGTGAATGGAAGCTAACAATTCCAACAACAAAACAAAGAAACAACAAAACAAAGATGAATGAAAGAAAAAGAAAATGTAGGAAAAAACTGACCTGGAAATAGATAATTTAATAATTATTATATTAAGAATAAAGAAGAGATAGTGTAAGAATTATGGATTACCTGATATTTCAAGAAATTATGAAGGAAAACTGCCCTAATATCCAAAAACCAGAGGCAAAATAGAAATTGAAAAATTCACCAATCACCACCTGAAAGAGATCCCAAAATGAAAACTCCCAGAAATATTGTAGCCAAATTTCAGAGCTCTCAGGTCAAAGAGAAGATACCTCAAGCAGCAAGACAGAAACCATTCAAATACTGTGGAATCACAGTCAGGATCACACAAGACTTAGCAGCTACCATGTTAAAGGAACAGAAGACTTGGAATATTATATTTTGGAAGACAAAAGATCTGGGATTACAACCAAGAATAACCTACCTAGCAAAAATGAGTATAATCCTTCAAGGAAAATACTTAATGAAATTTATGAAAATACCAGAGGTGCATAGAAAATTTGACTTTCAAACACAAGACTCAAGAGGAGCAGAAAAAGGTGAACATGAAATAGAAATCACAATGGACTCAATAAGTTTAAAATGTGTGCCTTTCTATATAGGAAGATAATACATGTATCTTCTAAGAATTTTATTATTATTAAGGCAATTAGAAGGATTCTGCATAGAAAGAAAAATTTCAATTATGTTGAAATGATGTAAAAAAATGAATAGGTAAGAAAGATGCCCTGGAAAATGAGGGAAAAGAGAGAAAGAATGGGGAAAATTATCTCACATACAAGAGGTACAAAAGGACGAGCTTTTACAGTGGAGAGGAAAATGGCAGGGGTGGACAGTAATGTTTGATTCCCACTCATATCAAAATTGGTTCAAAAAAGGGAAAAAAATGTATACACACACATTTCATTGTCAAAAGAAATTTATTTTACCTAACACAGAAGTAGCATGGGGAAAGAGGACAGAGAAACAAGAGAGGTATTTGTGATAAAAAATGAGGGCAGGTAAAAGAAGGGCTTGGTCAGAAACAAAACAGATTTTCGAAGAGAGGATAAAAAGAGAGAAGGATAAATAGAAGAAAAGGGATGGAGGGAAGTACACAGTAATCATAACTGTGAATGGGAATGGGATGAACTCACTCATAAAATAAAAGTGGATAACAGAATCGATTAGAAACCAGAATCCGACAATATGTTGTTGATAAGAAACACATCTGAAGCAGAGAGAGACACACAGAATTAAAATAAGGGGATGGAGCAAAATCTATTATGTTTCAACTGAAGTATAAAAGGCAGGGGTAGCAATCATGATCTCAGATAAAGCAAAATCAAAAATAAATCTAATTAAAAGGGATAGGCAGGAAAATTACATCTTGCTAAAAAGGAACCACAGACAAGTAATATCAGTACTAACCTATGTGTCAAATGGCATAACATCCAAATTCTCAAATGAAAAGTTAAATGAATTACAAGAGGAAATAGAGAGCAAAAGTATACTTGTGGGAGACCTCAATTTTCCCTTCTCAGAGCTAGATAAATCTAACTATAAAATAAGCAAAAAGAGAAGTGAAGGAGAAGAATAGAAATTTAGAAAAGTTAGATATGGTAAACCTCTGGAGAAAATGGAATAAGAAATAGAAAGGAATATACTTTTTTTTGTCTTTATGTGACAACTTCACAGAAACTACATATTAAGGTTATAATAACCTCAAAAGCAAATGCAGCAGAAAAACAGAAATATTAAATACCCCCTTTTAGACTATAGTGCAATAAAAATTACATTTAATAAAGGACTGTGGAAGCATAGATTAAGAGCTAATTGGAAATTAAATAATCTAATCCTAAAGAATGAGTGGGTCAAAGAAGGAATCATAGAAATAATCAATAATCTCATTAAAAAGAATGACAGTAATGAGACATCCCAAAATTTGTGGGTCATAACCAAAGCAGTGCTTAGGGGGAAATGTATATATTTAAATGCACCCATCAATAAAAGAAAGAGCAAATCAATGAATCTGGCATGCAACTAAAAAAAACTAGACAAAGAACACATGAAAACTCCCCAATTAAACACCAAAATGGAAATCCTAAAAAATAAAGGAAAGATGAATAAAATTCAAAGTAAAAGAAAAAATTGAACATATAAATATAATCAGGAACAGGTTTTATTAAAAAAAAACAGCAACAATAAAATAGATAAATCATTAGTTCATTTGATTAAAAATAAAGAAAACCAAATAGCTAGTATCAAAAATGAAAAGGATGAATGTATCACCAATAAAAATGAATAAATAAAAATAGAAGTTATTTTGTCTAATTATATGCCACTAAAACTAACAATCTAAGTGAAATGGCTGAGTATTTACAAAAATATGAACTGCTCAGATTAACAGAAGAAGAAATAGAATACTTAAATAACCCTACCTTAGAAAAATAAATTGAACAAACTGTTAAGGAGGTCCCTAAGAAAAAATGTCCAGGACCAGATGGATTTGCAAGTGAATTCTACCAAACACTTAAGGAACAATTAAAACTATTTGAAAAAATAGGTAAAGGAGCACTACCAAATTCATTTAAAGACACAAATATAGTACTGATGTCCAAATCAGAGAGAGCAAAAAAAAGAGAAAGAAAACTATACATGAATTTCCCTAATGAATATTGACGCAAAAAATGTAAATAAAATACTAGTAAGGCAATTACAGCAATATATCACAAAGATCATATTCTATGACCAGGTGAGGTTTATATCAGGAATTCAGGGCTGGTTCAATATTAGGAAAATGATCAGCATAATTGACTATATCACAACAAAACAACAAAAATTGCATGATTATCTCAACACATGCAGAAAAAAGTCTTTGACAAAATATTTTCTATTGTTTAATTATTTGAATTGTTATTATTTAATTTGAATTTCAATTATTATTTAATTATTTAAATATATTTCATTTCTATTAAAACCACTAGAAAATATAAGAATCAATGGAACCTTTCTTAAAATTATTAGTAGTATCGATCTAAAACGAAAAGCAAGTATTATCTGTAATGGGGAGAAACTTGAAGCCTTCAATGAGATCAGGAGTGAAGCTAAGATGTCTGTTATCACCACTATTATTCAGTATTGTACTAAAAATATTAACTATGGCAATAAGACAAAAAGAAATAAAAGGAATAAAAATAGACAATGAGAAAATGAAACTATTGCTCTTAGTAGACTGTATGATGGTATACCTAGAAAACCTTAGAGAATCAAATAAAAAACCAATCAAAACAATTATCAACTTCAGCAAGGTAGCAGGATTTAAAATAAACCCACATATATCATCAGCTTTTCCATAATTGCCAACAAAGTCCAGTAGGAAGAGATAAAAAGACAAATTCCATTTAAAATAACTGCAGACAATATAAAACACCTGGCAGTCTATCTTCCCAGGCAAACCCAGGAAGTATATGAACACAATTACAAAACATTTTTCACATACACACAAAAACCTAGATCTAAACAATTGGAGAAAGTGGGACATAACCAAAGCTCACTGACAGACCAAGCCAATAAAACAGAAATGATAATTCTGCCTAAATTAATTTACTTATTTAGTGCCATAACAATCAAATTACCAAAAATTATTGTATAGAGCTAGAAAAAATGGCAACGAAATTCACCTGGAAGGATAAAAGGCTAAGAATATCAAGGGAATCGATGCAAAAAAAATGTTAAGGAAGGTGGACCAGCAATTCCAGATTTCAAACTGTATTACAAAGCAGTAATTATCAAAACAATCTGTTACCTGCTAAGAAACAGAGCAATGCATCAGGGGAATAGATTAGGTATACAATAGACAGTAGTATTTGACCATAGTAACCTAGTATTTGATAAACCAAAAGATCCTTGTTTGATGTTTTTGTTCATTCTTTGTTTCAGAGGACCAATGACATTATGAAGTGATGTGTTGACTAGCATGTAAGTTGGATTTAAATGAAGTTGCACGAAATTGTCAGCCTCACTCTCTCTTCCAGAGTCACTGAAGTCCAGTAGCAAGACAACAGTCCAAAAAGACTAGCAATAGCCCAGGACTGACCAAACTAAGCACTCCACAGCACCTACTTTAGCTGTTTTCCTGGCCATTGAAACAATCTGATCTTATCTGTCCCTTCCACCACAGAAAATCTTCACATGCTTGGGGCAGATATTCTCCCTAACTCACCAATAGGTTTGAATCCTGTCAGTTATCCTCAACCTAGTTTAGCCTGACTTCTGAGAAGGTTTACCAGAATATTGCTTCTGCGCATGCTACAGCTTCTTGGAGCCATAGGTGAGAGAAAGGTGGACACCAAAGGTAGACACGAAAGGTAGATGAGTATCCTTGAAAAAGGCTCAGTAAGCCCACCACCACCACCACCAAAGGTACTAGTCTTCCTGGAACACCCATAAACTTCAAAAGTCAAAGTTTTGGGGGTAAGAACTCAACATTTGACAAAAATTGCTGAGGAAACTGGAAAGCATTTTGGCAGAAACTAGGCATAGACCAAGAAACCGTGAGATAGGTGGCTCAGTGGATAGAATGCTGGACCTGGAGTCATAAAGGCCTGAGTTCAAATCTGTCCTCACACACTTACTAACTGTATGACCCTGGGCAAGTCACTTAACCTCTCCTTGCTTTAATTAACTGGAGAAGGAAATGGCAAACCACTCCAGTATCCTTGCAAAGAAAACCCCATGGACAATATGGGGTCACGAAAAGTCAGACAAGACTATAGATAAGCATCTCACACCATATACCATGATAAGGAAAATAGATAAATGATTTAGACATAAAGAGTGATATAAGTAAATTAGGGGAACATGGAAAAATGTACCTGTCAGATCTATGGATAAGAATTTATTTGCCTTAAGAATTTAAGACAAAGCAAGAGAAAGAAAAGGTTACAGGAAATAAAATAGATAATTTTGATTAATTATCAAGTTTTTGCGTTAACAAAATAATGCAGCCAAAATTAGAAGGAAACACAAAATGCGGAGGGGGGGAATTTGCAAAGGTTTCTCTGATAAAAGCTAATTTCTCAAATATATAGTGAACCAAACCAAATTTATAAAAATAAGAACCATGTCCCGGTTAATAAAGGGCCAGAATAGTTTTCAGACAAAGAAGTCAAAGCTATCAAAACTTACATGAAAAAAATGTTTTAAATCACTGCTTATTAGAGAAATATAAATCAAAACAACTCAGATATCCACCTCACACCTATCGGATTGGTTAACATGAAAGAATAGGAAAATGACAAATATTGCAGAGGATGTGGAAAAATTGGGACACTGATGCACTGTTGGTGGAGTTGTGAACTAGTCCAACCATTCTGGAGGACAATTTGGAACTACCCCTAAAAGGCTATAAAACTGTGCATATCCTTTGACTCAGCAATACTACTACTAGGTCTATATCCCAAAGAGATCAAAGAAAAGGGAATAATATTTATAGTATCTCTTTTTGTGGTGGCAAAGAATTGGAAACTGAGGGAATGCCCATCAAGGGGGGAATGGCTGAACAATTTGTATTGTATGATAGTGATGGCACGCTGCTATAAAAAAATAATGGGCAGGATGGTTTCAGAAAAACCTGGGAAGATTTATATGAACTCATGCAAAGTGAAGTAAGAAGAACCAGAAGAACATTGTATACAGTAACAGCAGTTTTGTAAAGATGATCAATTGGGAAAGACTTAGCTACTCTGATTAAGGCAATGATCCAAGACACAGTACCCATGATGAAAAATGCTATCCACCTCCAAAGAGAACTAATGAACTTTTAATGCAGATTGAAACATACCGTTTTTTTACTTTACTTTTTTTTTTGTCTGTTTTCTTTTACAACATGGCTAAGATGGAAATATGACTGGCATGACCTCACATGTATAATCAAAATCAAAGTGCTTGACTTCTCCAAGAGGGGGGAGGCACTGGCAGGAGAGAGAGAGAATTTTAAAGTTTAAAAATGTTTAAATGATTGTTAATTTTTTTACATATAACTGGGAAATAGCTAACAAAATAAATAAAAATAAATTTTAAAAAGTTACAAGTGACCTAATTCTTGTTAAATATCAATTAATCAACAAACATTTATTAAATAACTACAGGTTCAGGATACTTTTAAACACTGAGGTTACAAAAAGGGGCAAAAGACCATGCCTGTCCTCAGGGAACTTATAATCTAATTTTTATCCTTCTTGATATTTCTGCAGTATTTGTCAATACTAACCAATTTTTCTTCCTAGATACTCTTTTCTCTGAGTTTTTAGGATATTACTCTTTCTTTGTGCTCCCTCTGTTTGCTGCTCCTCAGTTTCCTTCTCTGGATCATCATCCATGTGTAATCTAACTGTGAGTACAAAATAGGGCTCTAACCTAGATCCACTTTTTTTCTACATACTTATGGAAATGTATATATGTATGTGTGTACATATGTATGTATGTATGTATGCTCTCTCTCGTGACAATCAGTTTCCAAGAGTTATATTATTATCTCTAGTCCTTATGATTCCCACATCTCTGTATTTCTATATTTCACCTCTAGTCTCACTCCTGAGCTCCAGGTACTCATTACGAACTGCTTATTAAACATTTCCAACTGGATATCTGGATGTAAAAATCTCCAAATCAACTTGTCTAAAACAAAGCTCATTATTTTTCCCCAAAAACCAACCCTTCTTATGAACTTCCCTAAGATTGGCAAGGTTGCTACCATTGTTCCAGTCACTAAGGTTCAAAACCTCAGTACCATTTGTGATTTCTCACTCTCCTTCACTTCCCACATTCAAGCAATTGCCAAGTCTTCCCAATTGTACCTTCACATCTCTTACATTTGTTCTCATTTTTTAATGCATTCAAGTCCATATTTGACTACTAAAATAGCTTCCTACTTGGCATCCCTGCCTCAAGTCTCTCCCCTAATACATCCTAACATAGCTGTCAAATCATTATTCCTAGTTAAGTCTGACCATATCACTCTTATGCTCAGTAAACTCCAGTGATTCCCTGTTGCTTCTGTGATTATATACATACTTTTTTATGCAGTATTTAAAGCCCTTCACATGAATGGGGTAAACCTAAGCATTTTTGTAGGCACTGGTAAAGAAGCCAGGAGAAAAAGAAAAATTAAAGATTTGGAGAAGAGAGAGGGAGAAAGGGAGGTACACAGAAAGAGAGAGAGAGAGAGAGAGAGAGAGAGGGAGAGAGAGAGAGAGAGACAGAGAGAGAGAGAGAGACAGAGAGACAGAGAGACAGAGACAGAGACAGAGACAGAGACAGAGACACATACAGAGACAGAGAGAGTTATCACAGGGACAAGTTCCTGAAGGATATGGGAAGGCATAGGATAGAGGGTATGGGTAAGGGTTTGTCCCCTGGCATGAAAAAAAGCTATAACATCCTTTGAGACTGGAGCAAAGGAGGGGAGGAATAAGTTAAGGTCTTTCTTTTCCTTCCCTCTTTATTTTTCCTTCCTATTTTCTCTCTCCTCCCCCTACCTCCCCAAAAAAATAAGAAAAAGAAGGCTTCATGAAAGAAGGGACACTGCAGCTGAGCAGACAAAGATGGGAGAGGGGCTCATTACAGAAGTGAAGAGAATGTAGAGGGGTCAGGACAAAGATGGGAGTGGGGAGAGTAGTACAGTTTGGCTGAACATGGAATGCATTGAAGGAGATAAGATTAGAAAGGAGATAAGACTAGAAAGACTAGCCCCTCCAAAACCCAATTACAATGGCATTCCAAGTTGCAAAAAAAATTGCTTTATATCACATAACTGCCCAATCATTAACTGTTTAATTTAGTTTTTAAATTAATTTGTTTTTAGTTTTCAACATTCTCTTCCACAAGATTTTGAGTTTCAAATTTTCTCCCCATCTCTCCCCTCTGCACACTTCAAGAGATCATGCATTCCAATTACTCCTTCCCCCAATCTGCCTTCCCTTCTATCACACCTCTCCCTTTTCTCATTCCCTTCCCCTCTATTTTCTTATAAGGTGAGATAGATTTCTATATACCATTGCCTGTATGTCTTGTTTCATGTAAAAATAATTTTTAACATTTGTTTTTAAAACTTTGAGTTCCAACTTCTCTCCCTTCCTCCTTCTCCACTGAGAAGGCAAGCAATTTGATATAGGTTATACATGTGCAGTCATGCAAAACACTTCTGTAAGAGTCATAATGTGAAAGACTAACTATACTGCCCTCCATCCTATCCTGCCCCCCCCATTTATTCTATTTTCTCTTTTGACCCTGTCCCTTCTCAAAAGTATTTACTTCTAATTCCCCACTCTTCCTATTTGCCCTTCCTTCTATCATTCCCCCCAGTCTCCCACTTATCCCCTTCTCCCCTACTTTCCTGCAGTGTAAGATAGATTTTCATATCAAATTGAGTGTGCATGTTATTCCCTACTTAAGCCAAATCCAGTGAGAGTAAGGTTCACTCTTTCCCTCTCACCTCCCCTTCTCCTCCATTGAAAAAGCTTTTTCTTGACTCTTTTATATAAGAGATAATTTATCCCATTCTATTTCTCCCTTTCCCCTTCTCCTAATATATTCCTCTCTCACTCCTTAATTTTATTTTTTAGATATCATCCCTTCATATTAAACTCACCCTGTGCCCTCTGTCTATATGTATATTATCCCTCCAACTACCCTAATACCAAGAAAAGTCTCAAGAGTTACAAATATTATCTTTCCAGGTAGGAATGTAAGCAGTTCAACTTCAGTAAGTCCCTTATTATTTCTCTTTCCTGTTTATCTTTTCATGCTTCTCTTTGAAAGTCAAATTTTCTATTCAGCTCTGGTCTTTTCATCAAGAATGCTTGAAAGTCCTCTGTTTCATCGAATTTTCATTTTTTCCCCTTATTATACTCACTTTTGCAAGGTAGATGATTCCTAGTTTTAATCCTAGCTCCTTTGATCTATGGAATATCATATTCCAAGTCCTCCAATCCCCTAATGTAGAAGCTGCTAGATCTTGTATCATCCTGACTGTGCTTCCACAATACTTGATTTCTGGTTATTTGCAATATCTTTTCCTTGACCTGGGAGCTGTGGAATTTGATGACAATATTCCTAGGAATTTTCTTTTTGGGATCTCTCTCAGGATGTGATCTATGGATTTTTTCAATGTCTATTTTATCCTCTGGTTCTACAATATCAGCGGAGTTTTCCCTGATAATTTCTTGAAAGATGATGTCTAGGCTCTTTTTTTGATCATGGCTTTCAGGTAGTTCAATAATTTTTTAATTGTCTCTCTTACATCTGTTTTTCAGGTCACTTATTTTTCTGATGAGATATTTCACATTGCTATTTTTTCATTTTTTTGGTTTTGCTTTATGATTTCTTGATTTTTCATAAAGTTATTAACTTCCATCTGTTCCATTCTAATCTTTAAGGAATTATTTTCCTCAGTGAGCTTTTGGGCCTCCTTTTCCATTTGGTCAAGTCTTCTTTTTAAGGCATTCTTCCCCTCATTGGGTTTTTGGATCTCTTTTGTCATTTGGGTTAGTCTATTTTTTAAAGTGTTATTTTCTTCAGCATTTTTGGATCCCCTTTAGCAAGCAGCTGAATCAGTTTTCATAATTTTCTTGCATCACCCTCATTTGTCTTCCCAATTTTTGTTCTACTTCTCTTATTTATTTTCAAAATCCTTTTTGAGGTCTTCCATAGCCTGAGATCAATTCATATTTTTCTTGGATGCTTTGGATATAGGAGGTTTGATTTTATTGTCTTCTTCTGTTTGTATATTCTTGGTCTTCCTTGTCACCAAAGTAAGATTCTATGGTCTGAATCTTTTTCTGAATTTTTCTCATCTCTCCAGTCATTTACTTGACTTTTGAGCTCCTCCTCAAGGTAGTTCTCTGCTTTCAGTAGGGTTGGGGGGTGTACTGTCAGCTGTTCAATCCCCCCACAATCTGTGGGTCTAGAGCTCCAGAAACAGCTGCTGCCTCTGCCCCTGATGCTGTTGCAGCTGCCATGACCTCCTCCACCCCCTCCACTGCCCTGGGACTGGGGCCAGAGGACTCTACTCTCTCCCACAGATACATCAGGTTTTTTTCCACTGACCTTCCAATTTGTCCTCACCCTTTGGGGGCTGTGAAGTCTGGAAACCTCCACAGGTGCCAGAGATTCAGTTCCCTGAGGTCTACTCAGGTCTGGTCAGTGCCAGCATAGCCCACGCTGGACTGCACTCTGCTCCTGGTGCAATGTGATAGATGCTTCCTGTTGACCTTCCAGGCTGTATTGGGCTGGAGATTTGCTTTACTCCATCATTCTGTGAGTTCTATAGCTCCCAAATTTGTTTAGTTATTTTTACAGGTATTTGGCTGGGCTTCAGGGGGAGAACTCTGGCAAGTCTCTGCTTCTACTCCACCATCTTGGTTCCACCATCTTGGTTCCACCATCGCAGTTCCACCATCTTGGCTCCACCCCCTTGTTCAATCACTGTTAAGCAAGAGTCAAGTGAAATCATACCTTCTTTCAAAAGGGTTTCTTCTTTTAATGATTTTAAAATGTACTTACTTGAAAGTTTCAGGACTGAACCGGTCTGGATTAAAAGTCAAGGGATCCTCAAAATATTGCTCCATCCTGCCCATTACATAGGTACTGAACTGTTGACAAACAAGCAGTCTCTGTTACTTCCTGTTCCCAGAGACCCACAGTCCAGCTACAATGAAATCACCATCTGAACAAAAATTTCTCCCAAAAGACCCCAAGACAATCAAAAGACAGGCTAAATCTTAATGGGGTCTGATGGCTCTCTCTGAACAAAAATCTCTTCAGGCATTGGGACGTATAAGTTAATGTCTCTGAGAGGAGCTAGAACTTGAAAATCTATTCACTCTCTAAAGTCTCCCTCTCTAGCAAGGACCTGTTGTTGTTATTCAGTCATGTCTGACTCTCCATGATCCCATCTGGGGATTTCTTGACAAAGATATTGGAGTGGTTGACTATTTCCTTCTTCAGTTCATTTTTCAAATGAAGAAATGGAGGCAAACAGGATTAAGTGACTTGCCTAGGGTCACACAGCTAGTGTCAGAGGCTGAGGCTAAACTGAGGTGTTCCTGGTACTACATCCACAGTACCATTTAGCTTCCCAGCAAAGACTTATTTTGGAATAATTCTAGCAAGTTACCAATAGCATGACTCCAAAGGGTCACCTAGCCTGCTAGTCACACTGATTGAAGTTCTTCTAGTTGACATTCATTACTTCTGATTAAGGCTTATAGATCAATCACAGAATGCCAAAGCTGAAAGGGGCTTTAGAATCACTGAATGAATGTCAAAACTGGAAGGAATCTTGGAGGTCATTGCGATTTAGTGAAAAGAGTTCTGGATCTGGAATCAGACTTTGGATAAGGTGCTTAATCTCCCTTTTACTCAGTTCTAAGGTCCCTCCCAGCTCTAGATTTATGATCCTGGGTCCTCAGTAGGTAGGGGCAAGCAGGATTGAGTACACTGGTCCCTTGAGAGTGAGTCAACGTCTCCAAAGGAGTGCTGATAAGTATATAAGATAGCCAGTGTGGTATATGAGAGGCAATGCCATGGAAAGACTATTAATTTGAATGTCAATATCCTAGCCTTGCCTTGTCCTTCATTTAACCTTAAACAGATTATTTTTCCTCTTTTGGCCTCAGCATCCTTATTCGTAAAATGAAAAAGCTGAACTAGATATTCTCCAAGATTCCTTCAAGCTCAGCTATTCTATGTTCTAGAACTGAAGGGCCCCAACCCCCTCTGACTGTTCTCTAAAAAGTGATGTCTACACTAGAAAATGCCTTTTAAAAACAAGGCAGTGTGATTTCTAAAAAGGGAGGTGAGAAAGGAATAGAAAATGAATTTGACTTTCTGCTTGCCATTCCAAGTTCAGCCTGGTCACATCAGTATTTGAGTTACTTTTTAAAGGTGAGCCTTTGGGAAGGAGAATCCCATTTCCCAAAAAAGCATCAGCACCCAGGACTTAAAAGGGAACTGCTGGCACTTTGGAAATTTAATACCTTCTTTCCCTTTCTTTACTACCGTGTATCCCTGACCCAAATCTTCTCCATTATCAAGGTTACCCTGACAACAGGTTATGAAAGGAAAGACATACAAATAATGAGGTGCATCCCGGAATGAGAATGCCATCCACCACAGTGTCCTTCTCCAGCCACCGTACAGTTCCTACGACAGGAGGATATAACCTGAGAATTTCTTTGAGAACCTAGAGAAATAACATTAGGAGAGCAATTAGTCCTCTATATAGAAAAACACAGACAAGAAGGAAACAAATCACTTAATTTTGAGTCTCCTCTCTCCCAACTTTCTTATCAAACCAGTTGCCAACTCCTGTCCTTTCTACTTCTTTAACCTCTTTCTCATTAGCATCCTGGACTTGAAGTCTGTGTTTGAATCCTGACCCAGGCACTTACTTACTGTGTGACTTTGGAAAAATATTTAACCTCTCTGGGTCTTAGTTTCCTTGCTTATAAAATAAGGAAGTTGAACTTCATGACCTTAAAGTTCCCTTTTAGCTCTAAATTTATTGTCCTTTGATCCTCTTCTCTAATGTCACTGGACATCAGTCTAGCAGCCTTATTATCCCCATCTGAATAATTTTAACAACGTCCTAACCAATCCATCCTACTTCCATTCTCTGCCTCTTCCAAATCATCCATCACACACTATCAGTCTCATCTTCTTTATTCATGAAAATAGTTTCAGACTTGTTCATAGTCACATTGCTACCAGGTATAAGAGGAAGGAGTAATCATTCTGTTCATATATCATACTTCCTCATGGTAAATTGTTGTTGTTCAGTCATTTCAGTCATGTCCGACTCTTCATGACCCCATTTGGAGCTTTCTTGCAAAGATACTAGAGTGGTTTGCCATTTCCTTCTCCAGCTCATTTTACAGATGAGGAAACTGAGGCAAAATGAAGTTACATGACTTGCCCAGTCACACAGTTAGCAAGTGTCTGAGACTAGATTTGAACTCAAGGAGATAAGTCTTCCTGACTCCAGGCCTAGCTCTCTAGCCATCAAATTACCTACCTGCCCTTGCCATAGTGTTACAGCTATCAATTTTTGTATCATACCCTCCTACTAAAGTATAAGTTCCATGAAGACAGTACTCACTCCATGATATCATATAGTAAAGAGAGGTCTGGCTCAAGTAAGGACACTTGTTTCAAATCTTGGCAAACAAATGACTATCTTTATGACTAATTCCACAGGATCGCAGATTTAGAGAAGGGATCTTCAAGTCCATTTAGTTCAAGCTCCTCATTTTACAGAGAAGGAAGCTGAAGCTTGAAAAGATTAACTGATTTGCCCAAGATCATCTAGATAATGAGTCTTTCCCCCTGCCACTCTGCCCTTTTCCTAACTCCTCTATTACTGTCAAAGGTTCCACCATTCCCCCAGCCATCCAGGCTTGAAACTAAGGTGTCATCCTCAACTCCTCACTCTCTCTCAACCCACAGATCCAATCAGTTGCCAAGTCTTAGTGATTCTGCAGAACTTCTCTTGCACATTATCCTTTCTCTCCTGATGCTGCCCCCACCCTGATACAGGCTATTCTCACCTCACACATGGACTGTTTTAAAAGCCTTCTAGTTGGTCCCTCCACACCAACTTTCTCCTTACTTGAATCTACCCTCACTTCAGCTGTCAAATTAGTCTTCCAAAAGTGTAGGACTGATTGTGTCACCTTCCTATTCAAAAAACCTCCATGACTTCTAATCACCTCTGGAATCAAAAATAAAATCCTGTTTGGCTTTTAAAGGCTTTCGTAATCTGGACCCTTCTGCCTTTCCAGTTCACTTAGAACTTCCTCTTCTACATGTACTCTTCAATCCAATAACACTGATGTCTTTGCTCTTTCATGCACAAAACAGTCTATTTTCTGACTGGGCATTTTCACTGGTGGTTCTCTATGCCTGGAGTTCTTTCCTTCCTCATCTTCACCTTCTGCTTCTCTAACTTCCTTCAAGTCTCAGGTAAAATCTCACCTTCTACAAAAAGTCTTTGCCTTCAACGCTAATGTTAATGCTTTGCCTTTGTGATGATGTCCAATTCCTCCTGTAGGTATCTTATTTGTACATCTCTCCCCCATTAGACACTTTGCCTTTCTTTGTTTCCTCAGTACTTAGCACAGGGTCTGGCACACAGCAGATGCTTGTCAAAGGCTTGTTGACTATATTTGTCATTGTTCTAGTTCTTGCGATCACGCTTGGTCATTCTCCTACACTTCTACACTTTCGCCTAAGCAACCAACTACTTTCTCTCTTGCCCTTCTCCTCACTTAATAGTATTTTATTTTTTCCAATCACATGGAAAGATAGTTTTCAACATTCACTTTTACAAGATTTTGAGTTCCAAATTTTTTTATTCTCCTTCCTTTTCATCCTCCCTCCAGAAAGCAAGCAATCTGATATAAGCTATACACGTACGATAAACACATTTCCACATTAGTCGTGTTGTGAAAGAAGAATCAGAACAAAAGTGGAAAACCACAAGAAACAAAAAAAAAAGAAAATAGTCTGCTCCAATCTGCATTCAGCCTCCACAGTTCTTTTCTGAATGTGGATACCATTTTCCATCAGGAGTTTTTTGGAATTGTCTTAGATTATTGCATTGCTGACAAGAGCTAAATACTGTTACTGTGTACAGCATTCTGGTTCTGCTCACTTAGGTTAGCATCACTTCAAGTCTTCCCAGGTTTTTCTGAAATCCACCTACTCAATTTCTTATAGCACAATAGTATTCCATTACATTCACATACCACAACTTGATCAGCCATTCCCCAACTAATGGGCATCCCCTCAACTTCCAATTCTTTGCTGCCACCAAAAGAGTTGCTGTAACTCTTTTTGTACATGTGGGTCCTTTTCCCTTTTTTATGATCTCTTTGGGACACAGATCTAACAGCGATATTGGTGGATCAGAGAGTATGCACAGTTTTATAGCCCTTTGGCCATAATTCCAAATTGCTCTCCAGAATGGTTGGATTAGTTCACAATTCAACCAACAATGCATTAGTGTTGTAATTTTCCCACATCTTCAACATTTATCATTTTCCTTTTTTGTCATATTAGACAATCAGATAGGTGTGAGGTGGTACCTCAGAATTGTTTTAATTTGCATTTCAAGCTTGATATTATTGCAAAGGTAGACTAGACATGGCTACTCTGAAGGTCTATAAGAAATGTATTTTGCCACTGGAAACTTTGCTGTCTCTAAACAGAACAGTGGAAAGTGCCACATCCCCTTGCAGTAATTATTTTATCTATTAAAATGTTAATTGTTCCCCAAATGTTCTAGTCACAAGTCATACACTGCACCTGGTTAACTGAACTTTGAATCTATACCCTGTTTATTTCTCAACTTTGTGTAGCTTCATTTGACTTGTCTACCATTCTCATTTCATTTTGTTTGTTTCTTCCAGCTGTATAAGAATGCTTAATCTTGCACAGTTTAAACAAGAGATTCTTCACGACAATAACATTTTCTGTGTTTGAAATGTATCCTTCCCTACAGATATAAGTACTAAAGACATCCTTGGTCAAATTGAAATGAAAATGCAAGTGAAGTAAGGAATCTTAAAGATTCTTCAATCCAACTCTCTCCTTTTACAAATGTGGAACCTGGCCTGGTGATGCAGTGTGGTCAGTTTCCACCACTTGCGTATAGACTCAATAGGGTTGGGGAGACCTAGCCTCAAAGAATCTATTCTGCAACTTCAATTCTCACCTGGAAGGAGGAATTTGGAGGGGGTTCAGAATGGATGCAGCAATTCTGAAAAGCAACTTGGGAGGATGCCCCAAAAGTTACTGATTAGGTATTACCCAAGTGATACCCCAAAGAAAACAAAGAAAGAGGAATATGAGCCATATGTAAAATACAGACATACGTATCTATGTATAAAAGCTTTTTTGTGGTGGCAAAGAATTGGAAATTGAGTGGGTGTCCATCAACTGGGGAGTGACTGAATAAATTATAGTATATAAGTGTAATGGAATATTACTGTTCTGTGAGAAATGATGAAAGGGATGGTTTCAGGGAAACTTGAGAAGACTTACATGAATTGATGAACATTGAAGTGATCAGAACAATTTATATAATAAGATGATTGTAAAAACACTTTGAAAGACTTAAGAACTCTGATGAACACAACGACCAAGCACAATTCCAGAGGATTCATTCATGATGAAACATGTTGCTCACCTCCTGACAGGGAGGTGATGAACTTAGAGTGTGAACTGAGACATCTATTTTTTTTTTACATGGCCAGTGTGGGATTTTTTTTTTTTTTTGCTTGACTGTATATTTTCCACAAGGACTTTTATTTTCTTTCTTTTTCAATAGCGATGAGGCAAACGAGGGAGGGAGAAAAGGCATATTTTGATTAATTGAAAAAAATTAATTTTAAAAAATAAATATGAAGAGAATGAGGGGAGCAGGCAGAGATATGGCAGTATTTATTTCTCTGAACCCTAGAATATAACAAGAATATACAATGGTGAGTTGGGGCAGATAAGGTAGGTAGAACAACAGGCCCAGGGTAGGGCTATGAGAACTATGGGATTGGGAAGCTCAGTTCAGAACCTCAGTTCAGATCCTTGGAAAGGCCATGATGCAGGGATGTCAGAGGACTGTCAGAAAGAGGAAACAGAGTCCCTAGAGGATGGCTACCTACCTAACTCCTCAGTACAAATATCTCAAGTACCTCCGAAGTTTCAGCACTCAGGGAAAAAGCCCCGATTGTCATGTCCTAGTTATTACTCTGTATTTAAATGATGTTCTAGTTGTTAATATGAGAAGGTGTTTGCTGAGCTTGGTTATCACGGGTGTAAAGGGTAGGCTCTATGATCTGTGAACTTCTAGCACCTGTGGGAAAGGCAAGAACCCTCCCATTAGCTAAGGTCTTAAATCAAGGCAGAAGCCCTTACATTCCAGCTGTAATGCTGAGCCAGATGTACAACCCCCAAATTCAGGAGCTGGTTTTCCCATCTTTGTGAGCAGGGTTTGTAGGTTTCTATACCTGTGAAAGGTACTGCAATTTTCCAAGGTCTTGATATTCAATGATTGTTTTGGAACCAATAACTTCATCCACCTCAGCCTGAAGCCTATTGGAGAAACCAAAAAGGAAGAATAAGAAACTGTTCTCCAAGAAGTTTTTCCACATTCCACATTTCCACAGTTAGATTCAAATACCACCATGGAGGCTATAGATGGGATTTCCTGTTCCAGATGTGCATGGCCCAGTGGCCTCTGGGGTCCTTCCCCTGTGGGAGATTCTCTATTTCTACTCCTCATATGACATCTGACTATCCTGTTCACCCTTCCTCTGGTGAGGAAACTCAAATCCTTATCTAAGATGCTGATCAAAGGAGCTAGAGATTTTTAGCCCGAAGGAAAGTAAGTGTAACAAAGGAAAGATAGCTCTCCATGACTATTAAAAGAGTTGTCATGTGGAAAAACGTCACTTTAGTGATCAACATCATCTTGGACTAGGGTGATTCTGGGTTCTTGAAGGCTATGTGGAACAAGTTCTCACAGGTTCTACCAGTCTGGAAAGGCTTTGACTTGTCTCTATGATATACTATATTAAATAATAAGAGCCAATATTTATAGAAGATTTACTATATGATAAGCCCTTTATAGTTATTATCTTGTTTATTCACAATAACTCTGGGAGTTTTTTATTATCTCCATTTTACAGTTGAGGAAACTGAGGGAAACTGAGGTTAAGTGACTTGCCAGGATCACACAGTATAAAGTATGTGAGGACAGATTTGAATTCAGGTCTTCTAAACTCTAGGGCCAGTATTGTCTACTGTCCAAGAAGGAAGCATAGTACTCTTGAAAGACCATTAGGTCTGGAATTAGAGAACCTGGGTTTGAAGCTTATCTCTGACACTCACCACTGTGTGACCTTGTGCCAGTCACTAAACCTCTTTGGCCCTCAGTTTCGCCATCAACAATGTGAGGAGCTTTTAAGGTCCCTTCCAGTTTTTAAGCTATAATACCATAAATGCAAAGATCAACATCATTTTAAGGTTGGCTACACTAAAGAAGGAAAAACACCAAATGGCCCTCAGTGCTGTTTAGCTCCCTTCCATTTCTGCATTAATAGTGTCAGAGTGGGGAAAAAAGAGGAGGGAGTGATATATCAGGAAAAGTAGGTGATGAAAAAACAAACACCACCAATAAAAATTTTAAATTATCTTTAAAAATTCCTTGATAAAAAAATAAAAGAAACTTTCATTTACAAGAATATTTATAGCAGCTCTTTTTGTGGTGGCAAAGAAATGGAAATTGAAGGGATGTCCATCCATTGGGGAATGGCTGAACAAGTTGAGGTATACAAATGCAATGGAATGCCATTGTGCTATAAGGAATAATGAGCAGGATATTTTTAGAAAAATCTGAAAAGATTTACATGAACTAACACAAAGTGAAGTGTGCAGAATCAGGAGAACATTGCACACCCTAAAAGCAACATCATATGATGATCAACTGGGAATGACTTATTCTCATCAATAGAATGATCCAAGACAATTCCGAATGACTCATGATGAAAAATGCTATCTACCTCCAGAGAAAAAGCTGATGGAGTCTGAATATAGATCAAAGCATAATATTTTTCATGTTCTTTATTTTTTTCATTTTTTTATCTGTGTTTTCTTTTCATAATATGACTAATATGGAAATAAGTTTTATATGATTGCATATGTATAACCTATATCAAATTGCTTACTGTCTCAGGGAAGATGGTGGAGAGGGAGGAAAAGAACTTGAAACTCATAATTTTAGAAAACAGATATTAAAAATTGTTTTTACATGCAATTGGGAAAAATCATTTAAAAAATTCTTGGTAGAAGCAACAATAACTTTCTTCAATAATCATCTATCACTGTCAATCATGACATGAAATGGGTAGATATAGGCTTGCTCAAGGTATTTACTTCTGTCATGGAAGATATTCTGTGCAGAATCTGTCCCTATCAATCAATCAATCAATTTATACATTTTTATGTACCAGGCACTGACTGCTATAAGGTTCAATAGATAGAATGACTTTGGCCAAGTTACTTAATCTCTGCCTTGGAGGCAGGTAGGTGGTTCAGTGGACAAGGCATTGGGCCTGGAGTCAGGAAGACTTGAGTTCAAATCTGGCCTCAGACACTTAACTAGCTGTGTGATCCTGCACAAGTCACTTAATCCTGTTTGCCTCATTTCCTCATTTGGAAAATGAGCTGGAGAAGAAAATGGCAAACCACTTCAGTATCTGTGCCAAAAAAAACCCCAAAAACCTAAATGGGGTCATGGAGAGTTGGACACAGCTGAAAAATAACTTAACAACAGTGCCAGTGCCAGGAACTATGCTAAACGATTTACAAATATTATCTTATGGTATGATCCTAACAACCCTGGGAGAGAGGTGCTGCTATGTTCCTCATTTTACAGTTGAGGAAATTGAGAAGTTAACTCTCTTGTCCAAGCTAGGAAACAGCTAGGAAGTGTCTGAAACTGGATGAACTTGCACCTTCCTGATTCCAGGCCCAGCACTATATTCACCGTGCCCCTTTGCTGCCTAGAGAGACCAAGAAAGGCCTCGTGAAGTAACTAAACTGAGTCTTGAAGGAAATTACGTATTTCAGAAGGGTAGGGTGAGGAAGGAGAGCATTTCAGGAAGGGGAGATGATCAGGGTGAAGGCATAAAGCAAGGCGATGGAGTACCATGTGTGAAGAAGAAAAAACACGCCAGTTGCTAGACTATGGAGATCATGGAGGGGAGTAATATATAAGAAGATTGGAAAGGTAGGACAGGACCAGGCTGTGAAAGTTTTAACAGCCAGAAAAGTTTTTATTTGATCTTAGATATAATATGGAGTCATCCAAGCTCCCTGAATTAAGAAGTGACGCAATCAAAACTTTTAGAAAAATCATTTAGTGTTGGACTCCATAGAAATTAAACCATATAGGTGTGTGTGTACATATGTACACATACACATGTATGTACATATACACATATATACACATATACACATATACATATGTATACAATATGTTTATCACAGATATTGTTTTTCTTGTTTCCTAAGTTAGGGAAGAAGACATAGAAAAGTTAGAATGCAGATTTTAAAAGAAGATAAAATTTAATTTAAAAAAGAAAAAGATACCACATCACACCTATCAGATTAGCTAACATTACTAAACAGAAAATTATAAATGCTGGAGAAGATGTGGGAAAATTGACCACTGATGAATTGATGATGGAGTTGTGAACTGATCCAACCATTCTGGAGAACAATTTGGAATTATGCCCAAAATATGTGTACCCTTTGACCCAGTAATATCACTTCTAGGTCTATATCTCAAAGAGATCATAAAAAGGGTAAAGGAACTACAAAATTATTTATAACAGCTTTTTGTGGTGGCCAAGAATTGTAAATTGAGGAGATGCTATCAATTGGAAAATGGCTGAACAAGTAGTGATATGTGAATGTAATGGAATACTATTATGCTATAAGAAATGATGAGCAGGCAGACTTCAGAAAAACCTGGAAAGACTTGAATGAACTGATGCTTCATAAAATGATCAGAATGAGGAGAACACTGTACACAATAAAGCCATGTTATGCGATGACTAATTTTGATTTTTGACCTACAAACCAATCATGAGATGTACAGTGGGGGTAAGTGGGCTATAGCACATTACCAAATGATGCTTGGGCACATGAGGTGGGAGGAAATATATCATTTAGGTGTACTATCATAGTAAAGGGAAATGCACCAGTCATTTAGGGAGAGCAAGAGATAATAGATGACAGTCCGAACACTGCATTAGTACTCAAAGAATGTTCAATTATCTAGAGGAGGGTCCCTAGCATGCTGACTTTAGGGAGGATTTGGGGGAGGACATGAACAAGAAATGCATAGAATGAGAAGGGATGAACATCTTTGCAGTCTGTGCCATTAAAGGGAGGGCCCACATTGATGAAGTATTAATGAACTAAAGTTTAAGTTATATGGAAGAGGGATTGAACATGTTGTCCTTGGTCAAAGGGGACAGAAGTAGGACCAATGGTGTGGAAGTGAGAGGGGAGAATGGGGAGACTTACAAGGAAGCAGATTTCAACTTCATATATGAAAAAACTTTCTAATAATCAGAGATACCCAAACATGGAAAGGTCTATGTGGGGAAGCAGAAATCATAAAATCGTAGATTTAGAGCTGAAAGGAGTCCTAAGATGCCATCTAATCTATTCCTCTCACTGGAACCTGAGGCCAAGAAATGTTAAATGCCCAAGATCATAAAGAAAGTAAGCCTCAGAAAAGCAGGATTTGAACCCAGGTTGCAAAAAAGATAGCTTAATAATTACCTGTCACAACCCTCTCTCCCAAACCCTTACCCCATGCCAACTCCCATGAGCTATCCATAACGTTTCCTAGTTATTTGGTAGTGTCTTCCCCTTGTTCACACCTGATCCCTCAACGAGTTCAAAATCAAGTGACCGTGTGCATGGACCACTTCTATGGGCACTTGGTCTAGTTTGGCTTCTCTTCCATATTCATTTTCTTATGTGTTATTATCACTCTCTTTTCAAGAGCTGTTTTTCCATTGTTTTAGTCATGCCAGACTCTTCACAACCCCATTGGGGTTTTCTTGGCAAAGATACTGGAGTGGTTTGTCATTTCATTCTCCAGCTCATTTTATAGATGAGGAAATTGAGGCAAACAAGGTTAAATGACTTGTCCAGGGTCACACAGCTAGTAAATGTCTGAGGCTGGATTTGAACTCAGCTTGTCCTGATTCCAGGTCTGGTGCTCCATGCACTATGCCACAGCTGCCCCCATCAAGAGCTGCTCAGTACTAATTTCAGCATTAGAGGAGTCAGTCCATACTTCCTATCATGTAACACAGAATCTTTGCCCAAGAATTCTTGAATAAATTAACATCCTGGGTAGATTATGCTCAAGAGACACCAAACTCAAATGCCAACGACTTACCGTTCTACTATTTTGGGGTATCGTTGCAGTTCCATCAATGCAAGTAATATTTGATTGGAAGAAGTTTCAGATCCTACAATAACAACAATGGTGAAAGTAATAAGAAATTGGTAGCATTTATATAGTGCCTCATGGCTTGCAAGGACCTTACAAATAGTGTCTCATTTGGTCCTCACAACAACCCTGGCAAGTAGATACGATTATTATCCCTATTTTACAGATCAAGAAACTGATGCTGAGAGCAGTTAAGTGACTTGCTCAGGGTCACACAGTCAGTAAGGGTTTAAGGTGGGACTTGATTCAGGACTTCTGATTTGATGCAATGCTCTATCTACTTCACCACTGAACTGCCCAGTTATAACCTATCTCCCACATATTGTTGAGATAGCAGTGTTACTGACACATACTACTTGTAAGTAGTATGAGAAAAAGTGCTAGATCTAAATTACCTACTAAAGCATCTCCCTCATCCCCCACCATAAAGCAAGCATTAATAAATTCTTGTTGAATGAATGAAATGAATTTTAGAGCTAAACAAATCTTATCACTAAAGTTAGAATATTGAAGCTTGAAATGCATTTAGATGGCAAAACCATAGACTATCAGAATAGGAAAGAGCCCTAGAATCAGTGAATCACAGAATGCTAGAGCTAGAATAGTTCTACCATCATAGATTCATGGAATGTTCAAGATGTTAGAGAGCGGAGAGGTTAGCTCATCCAAAATCCTCATTTCCCTCTGACTACTGACCTCCCTTGTCTTCTTTTAAGTCCCAACTAAAATTCTACCTTCTACAGGAAGTCTTCTCCAACCTCTTAATTCCTGTGCCTTCCTTCTGCCAACTATTTCCTCTCTATTCTGCCAACTATTCCTCTTTGGATAGATTTGTTTGCATTTTTATCTCCCCCATTAAAACTTTATAAGCTCCTTGAGGACAGAGACTGTCTTTTGCCTCTTTTTGCATCCTTTGCACTCAGCACAGTGCCTGCCACATAGATGTTCAATAAATGTTTATTGATTGATTGAGTTCACAGAGGAAACTGAGACCCAGAGAAGAGAAATGACTTGCGTAAGAACACACAACTAAATCCTAGTTAAGCCAAGACTAGATCTCCTAGCAGCTGGTGCACTGCTCATCCTTTCAACAAGTAATTATTGAGTCAGGTTCTATGACATCAGGTTCATCACCTCCCCTTTTCCTCATCTGTAAAATAAAGAATTTAAACTAATTGCTAAGGTTCTTTCCAGTCCTAAATCTTACAAAGCTATGAAAGCTATGACCTAAATATGATGGAGGCAGCCTGGGGTTATGGTTCAGCACTGGATTTGGAATTGGAGGACCTGAGTTCGGTTTGCTGCCTTGTTGGTTACTTGTGGTGCAGACATGGGCAAGTTATTTAAACTAAGCCTCAGTTTCCTCATCAGTAAAATGGGAATGAGGATACTTGCACTACTTACCCCCATAAGTTTATCATGCCATTTAAATGAGATCTTGTACATAAAATATTGTATAAACCACAAAGCACAAATAATCATGAAATCTCATGATCATTATGATGATTAAAGTGTCATGACCCTGAAATCTTGTTTATAGTATTCATTGGATTCTCAGATAGTATAAATTTCAGCTTCAGCTCAGCCTCCGTCTCAATAACCAAAAATTTCTGACAAGGGAAACTTAACTTAGGAGGGTTCACCTATATTAGAAAAGTAAAATGGAAACATAAGCTAATATCTTAACACGTGTATCGTAGGACATATTGGGCTGAGTCAGGTTGCCTGCGTTTGAGTCTCGGCTCTGATAATAACTGACTATGAGGTCTAGGGTGACTCATTTTTCATCTCTGGTCCACAGTTTCCTCATCTTGAAAATGAGGATTATTGAGAACCAGAGTAAAATCATTGTTTGGCCAGACATTGTTAGTGTTCAATTTCCCAGCTATAAGCATCATGGGATCAAGTGTAAATCCAGTTATGTTACATTGGGCTAGAAAATTAGATCTCATCTAGTTTCTGCCTTTGTAATTCTTGTTCTAAGATGCTTTCCTGATCCAACATTCATTAGTCTAGGATTCTGATGTCCATTCTAGATTTAACCTTTTAGGGCTCTACATTCTAAGGCTTTTTTATTTAGCATTCATATTCTTTGTGAAAATGACATGCAAACTAGAAGACACAGACTTACATTGGCTCCTGTCTGAAGTTGGTCTTTAGTTACCCAATTCTTGTAGAGACAAAGAGAGAAATTCCCTAGAGTGTAAAAGGCTAAAATGGCAGGCTTTTCTTTATTTTTTAAAAAAATTGCCCCAAACCAATAAGAGATTACAAACCGGCAATGAGAAAAGTGACAAAATTATCCACCATAAACTCATCATTTATTCCTTCTTCAGCTGCAAAAGACAAGGGAAAGACAATATGACATTAAGGTCATCATTGTTTAAACAAGGAGAACAATTTCTGTAATGACATTATACAGAAAAATAACTTAAAAGACTTGAGAACTCTCATCAGTGCAATGACCAGCCATGATTCCAAAGGACTGATGCATGTTACCTGCCTCCTACCAAATAGATAATGAATTCAAAATGGAGAGTGAAACATATGTTTTAGTTCATGTTTAATATAATAATTTGCTTTGTTTGACTACATTTCTTATGAGTATCTAATTTTTCTTTTTGGTGTGTTTAATGGGAGGGGAAAAAAGAAATGATTGCTAATTAAGAAAATAATAAAATTAAATCTAGCAAAAATCATTGTTGCTTGACACATTCAAATAATTACATATTCATGATTCAGCGCACTGCCTCTATCTAAAACACTCTTTCCCATCTCTCTGCTTATTAACATTCTACTCATCATCAGCCCAATGCCACTTCAAACAAAAAGCTTCTTTAAATCCCACCCCCAGTCAGAAGTATTCTCTCCCTCCGTAGAAATTCAATAACAATTTGCTCACACTTTTTGTATTCATTTTTAATTTTTTTTTCATTTTTTAATTCTTTTTTTAAAAAATTAAAAAATTTTAACGATCTGTGATTAATTTGATATGGATAACCTCTTTACCAATGAAGACAGCAAAGCCCTATACCTTAGTAAATGATCTGAGCATTGCTGTGGCTAGAAGATTCATCATCAAACTAGTGATGAACTTTTCTCAACCTCTTTCCCCTCATCCTCTCTGAAGGAGAGGAAGGAAGACAGGGAGTGGATAGTCAAAGAAAATATTTGCTTGCAATGGTATTGTAACCAAGCTTACAGAATACAGGCATTCACTCAGGGAAACAAATGCAAAATCCTGTTTCATATCTTCACTGAGAATGGGCAAGGTAAGAAAAAACAGCTGAACGCTCATGAATTTCAATTCTTTGTAGATCGCTGAAGAAAAGTGAAGATTTCCTTGCAATGAATAGAAAAATTCCTTTCTGTTACCTTGCTACAAATTTTAAAAGGGGTCTGTTCGTTAAACAGAGATTAGTACAATTCTTTCATGTCATAAAATGAAAAATGTCGTTCTAAGAAACATAAATTGAAAGTGACCTAAACAGCAATAGAGAGACATATGGTCAGTGCAAGTAAGCTGTACCACATTATCAGTAATCAATTGCTTGTAGGAGGTGGCATAAAAACAAAAAAAACAACACATTGCCAGGAAACATGAGGTCAGAAAAGGAGGTGAGCTGGTCATACACAGATAATGGCTGGGCATTCACCATGAAATGGTAAAAGAGGAGACTTTCATCCCACAGGGTGGATCTTTGGAAGATTTTTGACAGGATACAGACAAGACTTGTGTATAAGAAAGTTTTGGACAGGTTGTAATATGTATCAGTGGAAGACATAGCCTTAGCGAAGCAGGTACATGAATGAATTGAAATACTAATGTAGTAATGATAATGCTGATTGTAGGCATTAATTCTACCTCTTTACAAAGCCCATAAAATAAAATTCAATTGAAGGCCAAATTTTCTTTCGCTTTCTTGGGTAAGCTTGTAATGAAAATGGAGGCAAATACATCTACCTTCTCCTTTCAGCATCTGCGTGATGACATCTGGTGGGAACTCTTGATTATTCTGGATGGCTTCACGCCTGAACTTGATCCATTCTTTTCCCATTTGACGTAGAAGCCTTATGCTTTCTTGGGTCTTGTTTATCTGCTTCCGTTTCCTTAGTGAAAACTTAACAGGGTGTTTATTTTGTTTCATTATTTTAGGGGACAATTCAATTTAATTCCAAAAAATACATATTAAGGATCTGCTGTGTACAAAGTCCTATACTAGGTCCTAGGGACACAAAGATAAATATCAAACAGATCTTGCTTTCAAGAAGTTTATAATCTAATGTGTATGGCCAAGAGGGGGAAGGTGGAGGTGGGGAACAAACACAAATAAGTATGATAAGAAGGAAGAGTAAGGAGATGGTAACTGAGGCTTGGAAAGAATGATGGGGGACTTCAATAAATGGAATAGGAAAGTGGAGGTTCCAGAATGGAAAAAGGGATAAGGAAAGGCACAGGGAGAAGTGAGGGCACAATGAGAACAAAGTACAGAAATCAGTCCAGTTTGCTTGGAACACAGCATACTGACAAAAGCTTAGAGGTGGAAGAAATCTCAGAGGTCAACTGGTCCAACTTATATTTTGGCAGTAACACCTTTGGCAGCATTCCGAACAAGTGGTCAGGAAAATGGGAGCAATATTCAAGGGAGATGGAAAAATAAGGTGAAGCCTAATTATGAAAGACCCTGGATGCCAGGAGCACAAGGCAGCGGTGGGTGAAGGGGAATGGTGGAGGGAGGCTAAGCAAATAAAGGATTCTGATCCGAGGGGAGTGCTTCAGGCTTCAATGTGGAGGAGAGAAGACAACAGCACATCAAGAAAGTGGTTTTTGTTTTAAATCACAGATCAGGTAGAAGAAATTCCAAATTTTATTCCAAAAAAGGAATTTTTCTTCCTTGGGCTTTGCCTCCCCTAATCTGCTACAGAGTCTCTTCCACCCCACCCTTTGTTCAATGAATCCATGCCACCACACGGCCCTACAGCTTGAGGGTTGTACTGCTATTTAATCAATTCCTATCTATAAAGATGGTCCCTCCAGCCAAATCTTCAAGGGGAGAGACCCTATTTCAGAATACTTGTTAATTGAATGTTTTTTTGCATTCACTCAATAAAAGACTGGTTGACCAACTACTCAGGACAATTTCTCTTGCCTACAAGATATTGTGATATGCTAAAAGGATAAATATACTGGGAACCGGGAGAATGGATCTTAGTACTGGTGCATCCATTTACCCACTGAGCAAATTATTTCCCTTCCATGGCTGTCAATATCTTCTTTTAAAAAATGAGATTGGGACTAAAATGGTATCTAAAGTCCTCCCCAGCTTTCTAGTCCATGTTCTATGATTTTAAGGTCCCTCCCACCTCAATATTCTTTGCTCTAATATCAGTGACAACTCTAATAGGGCATTCATTCAAGAATGTTAGATTAGTACCTTCGAAAAAGGGTTGTCAGCCAGAGTTACACCCTCAATAATGTTTCGTATTGCAAGAAGAAATGGCTTCTGTTCATCAACCAAAGATTTTAACTCCATTCCAAAAAGTGCCTGCAGAAAAAAAGAGACAAAATGTTAATCAAATCATTTTTGAATGGAACACTGTGAGATCAACTTGAAAAGGAATGTGTCTTGAACTGAGAGTCAAGAAGAACTATTTCATAATCTTGGTTGAGTGACCGACCCTCTGTAGTTCTCAGTTTCTGCATCTGTAAAATAGAGGAATTGGGTTAGATGATCTAAAAGATTTGTTTTCACTTCTTTCATTATAAAAATATATAACACTTAATCGATTACTGATAGCTTAACTGTTGGTAATCCTACAGATTCATAACTTTTTAGAAGGTCTACAGGGCAATATTAAATTTAATTTTCTTCCCCTTAATGAAGACCCCAGTCTAAGAAAATTAAGTTTACTATTGCCCTGGATGAGAAAGAGTCCTGCTCTAAAGGACTTACATATAAGGGACCCTTCCTGCCTCGACAAAGAGAGCTGCCATTCTGACTTACAGACTTGTTCCAATCCCATATGCGTCTTCCCCCGAGTCCATATGTTAGGGCCCAAACTTCTACAATGGGGCCATAAGTGTTGGAAGGTGCTACAACGGTAGAAACACTTTCAATTTAAAATCTTTCAGGCCTAACTCGGTGGCCATAGGTTAGAAGAAATTCCTGGTTCTTTGTATACTCACAGCCTAACATTCATTCTAAGAAATCCTAGATCTTAGAGCAGGAATAGGGGGACCTGCAGCCTCGAAGCCACATGTGACCCTCTAGGTCCTTGAGTATGGCCTTTTGACTGAGTCCAAGTTTTACAGAACAAATCCTCTTATAAAAGGGATTTGTTCTGTGAAGTTTGGATTCTTTTCTAAATGTACAAACTAGGGGTCTCTTTCTAGGCCTTTATGTACATTCTAGACTGAGATTGCAAGTGTTGGCTCTATCCCAGAGGTATCCAACTAAATCCTGCTTATCTCTCTGAGGCAGCCAGGACATTCAGGAACTAGTCAATGTTCCGAGTTGTGTCAACAGATAGTCTGTGGAGATGATAAGGCAAGAGAAGGGAATTTTCCTGCTTATTGCAAGAAAATCTTCACTTTCCTTCAACGATCTAAAATCACTTGAAATCCATGAACCTCCAACAGATGGTTCTTAACACTGTTCATTCCCACTGAGGACATAAAACAAGTTCAAGGGCTGGTTTCCCTGTAGGTGAATCATTTCCTCATAAGCTGCAAGTTCAATTACAATATCATTGCAGCCAAATGTCTGCTTTCACTCTCTCCCTCTCTTCCTTTCTTCCTTCCTCTTCTCAAAATAAGGTATTTTTAAAAACATCATTATTGAAAAAAGTGCCAAATTTCCTAACAAAATGAGTAAAAAAAAAAAAAAGATGTATTTTTTTCTATCCAACTTCATAGACCCCTTGAAATCTATCTTGGTCTAGAACGGGATACAACATGCTCTAAGGTCTAGGATTTCATGGAATAAATGTTGACCTGGGAGTCTACAAAGAACCAGGAATTCCTTCCAACCTGTGGCCATAGAGTTATTCCTGGAGGTTCTTAAATTAGGAGTGCAACTACCCTCATACTTTCCACCACTTATGGTTCCATTATGGAAGTCTGGGCCCTGACATGTGGACTCTGGGGAGGATGCATATGGGACTGAGTAGTCCATCATGACACGTTAGGGATTAAATCCTAAGAAACCTAAGTCCATTTATAAGTGACTGCAGCCAGATATGTGGTATGGAATAGGAAATCAGCGGATGCTTTGACAATCACAACCATGCAGTTCTCATGATCACAATATCTGAGAAGATGTAGTTACATTAATATATATATTTGATATAGATTTGTTGAGCTGAACAAAGAACAAGAAGTACCTTCTCCAGATGTGAACTAGAGCTGCATTAGAAGAACCTATATACAGATTTAGAATACCTATTTTGTGATAAAGCTATAGCTAAGAGGACCAGAATATCTATTTTCCTGTGGCCCAGCAGAATACTACTACTTCTAAAGTTCCAATTGTCCTTAAATCAGACCAC